>NC_092276.1:6163281-6355781 GCF_036320965.1 Panulirus ornatus
TAAGCAGGGAATTGGGGTGTGAATGACATGCTCAACACATGATATAAAAACAATGATGTGTCATTTCTTTCTTTCTACTGAACTTGTTTCCCTCTGTAATCATTTCATACAATGGCACAGCATTAAAAGTAAATAATATTTTCATACCTGCCTGCCATCTTCCGTGCAGCAAGTTAACACTATGAACAGACAGAGAAATGGCCTCATTTGCTCCCATCCACCCTCTACCTGTCACGTACAATGTACCAACACCAGAGTCTTTAAGTTCTTAAAAAAGATTGATGCACACAATGAACAGGTTTGTGAGATGTAAGGACAAACAAACTCAAAAACATTATATGAAATTAAGCATGAAACTGGCTTAGAAAGGTGAGAAGTACTTTTATGGTATGTGGGTGGTGGATGAAAGGAATAAAGTGAATGCAGGCAGACAGCAGACAGAAAGTTTAAAATGTCTCAAAATAATAAAAGTTCAAGAGATGGGGCTCCACAAGTATAAAACTCCCTCCCTGTGGATCATAAATAGGTAATTAGGTAATTATAGCCAAGTCCTACAAACATTTCTGTGGTTTCCTGACTTCATATGCTCTAGTTCAGCCCACAGACAGCATGTCGCCTCTTATACCACATTACTCCAATTCAGAGTGTCTTGTGCACACCTCACATCCTCCTGCACGTTCAGGCTCCAAACCCTCAAAATATCTTACAACCTATCCTTCCATCTCCTATCAGGTCTGAACATTTTCCTTGTCCCTTCACTTGTGACACATAAAACACCTTAGTCAATCTCTTCTAATTCATTTTCTGCATATATCCAAATAATTTCAGTACAACCTCTTCCGGTCTCTCAACCATATTCTTTTATTTTTTTTTTTGTTGAAGGCTCCAGTCATGGACAAAAGTCCATATCAAGACCAGGCCTTAACTAAAATATAGAGAATTATGAAACAGAAAAAGAAAAGATAAGGGAAAGTATTTGTGAATTTTTAAGAAAGTGAAAGATGTCTTTTGAAATATGCTAAGTCATAGTTATTGGAAATCCTCCCCTCTCGTTTTTTTTTTTGTTTTTTTTAATTTTCCAAAAGAAGGAACAGAGAAGAGGGCCAGGTGAGGATATTCCCTCAAAGGCCCAGTCCTCTGTTCTTAACGCTACCTCGCTATCGCGGGAAATAGCGAATAGTATGAAAAAAAAAAAAAAAAAAAAAAAAAAATAGTTATTGGGAAAGACATGAGATGGTAGATAGTTCCGAAGCTTTGACATGTAGGGAAAGAAGCAGGTATCAAAACAGCCCACCTTTGAGGGAAAGAAGCAGGTATCAAAACAGCCCACCTTTGAGGGAAAGAAGCAGGTATCAAAACAGCCCACCTTTGAGTTGCCAATGGCCACACAATAATCATGTGACACAGCAGTCTGCTGAGTATTGCATGGTCTAGCTAATGGTAGGGGCACACAAGCAATCAGCTCTCAGGGGCAAAAACCAAAGTAATACTTATAGAAGAGGGAAAGTGAACCTATATTGCAATGCAGGGCAAGGGGATCAAGTCTGGAAGTTAGCCTGGGACAGTTTATAAGTCAAACTGCATTTAATTCAACTCAGTCAAGTAAGGATACAGAGCTAGAACCACCCCAATTGTGAGAACAGTACTCCATACAAGGATGAATCAATCCCTTGTATAAATGGAGCAGCTGTTCAGAAGAAAAGTTTCGACATCTACACAAGACACCCAGTTTCTTAAGAGGCAGACTCAGCTATTCCCATAATGTGGGGTTTCAAATAAAGAGTGGATATTACAAAAATACCTTTTCACTGAGTCAAGGGTTGGACTAACAGAACTGTCAAAAGAAAGACGAGAGTTGTGAGGAGTTTTCAACAAAGAGATGGGTAGATATTGGGTCTGGGAGGCAATAAACTTGACAAGATTTTGTCTATCCCAATGAGATATCCTTGGAAGCTGTGCCAAAACGAGATGCAGATCAAGTGAGAGAAAAGGGAGCAGGATTGAAGGATGTGGATGAATGCAGTATTTAGTCATCAGCGCATGAGTGCACTGGATTATTTGTGGAGAGGAAATCAATGAAAAAAAAAAGAAAAAGTGTAGGGGACAGGACAGAACCTTGTGGGACACCAGTTTTTTTTTTTTTTGGGGGGGGGGGATGGCCTGATCCATCAACAACCACGGAGGTAGATCAGCCGGAGAGGAAGCTAGATGTCAAGGAGCGAAGTGAAGGAGGGAAACCAAAAGAGGGGAATTTAGAGATGAGACCCCAATGCCACACCACTCTCTTATCCTATCACTTCTTACTTGATCAATCCTTTTCCGCAAATATATATAAAAATATTACCTTTCATGTCAGTACTTAGTGTGAAAGAGATTGGTTGGCAAGTGTGGGATGATTATAGAAAGATCAGTTTTCCTTCTTTGAAGTGAACACATAACTCATATGACATACAAAACTTCATTTCAAACATACTCCTGTTTTATACAAGGGCACAACATTAGTGATGAATAACAAGAAAATATTTAGAAATATGATACTTTTCCACTAAAAGAAACAAGAATACTGCATGGCTGGCAAGTAGGAAAGAATATTGGAAGTCATTTTTCTATAGAAATAATATAACTCTTAACTTATCATCTGTTACCAAAATCCTTTCTTACCCCAGCATTGCTTAGAGAGAAGTATGAGGCAGCTGTTCTGTAATCTATTCCACAGTGTCACTTGGTCTGCTCTTCTCATTTCCATCCAACTTTTCTCATCTCTCTTTCCATTTATTTTCTGCCCTTCCCGTGTTCTCTGAATTTTCACATGAGATTATGTTGTTCCAAAGTGTTATGTAATTCCATCTTTCAAGAATCTTTGGTCTCACTTCAGAAATCAACTTACTGTATATATCTACTTCGTAAAAAGCTGAATGTGAAACTCCATATATTCCTTGGCATAAATGAAAAAAAATTTGCAATCTCATCCACAAAGTATTTTTGATCAATGGTCAACTAACCCATCACTAACTTAACAAACTCATCCATATACTTAGCAGGTGCCTCAACATCCATCAAACATTTTTCAATGCAGACAAGTACAAACTAATGCCATCTAGCTTCTTGAATTTCTGAGACTAGCCTTGAGAATATTCATACTTAAAGCTAATGTTCAGTTGCTGGTGAAATATCTACGCTTGCTCTATCAACATTTTACTACCCTTACCTGAAAGCTATATCAACCTTCATCTCATTCTCAGCATAACACTTAGTGACTTTTCCTTCTAATTCTTCATATCATACACTGTGGAAAAGCATACATCAAACAGAGGCCACAAACACACGCTGAAGCTCTCTCGTCCAACTTCTGTGGTAATTTACCCCTCTCCTGAATGGACAGCAAATGAAAATTGCATTCGACTGTACCACCGCAGACGGCAGCTAGGTAGTCATTTTGATGCCATACTTAATGGTGAATTTTGGAAATCAATATAAACTGACAAAGACTGCTGATGCACACATATTTATGTACTTAAATATGGCAGGAAAGATGCTGTGGGAGCAACACCCACACACACACACACAGAAGAAGAAGAAGAAGAAAAAAAAAGCTGGTCAGAAGACTATCCATGCCAGTCCAGTCCACAGACAGTTTTTCTGGTTCACAAAATGAATTCCAGTATTTCCTAACAGTGCTGGTTTATAGAACCAGTTTAGGGAGGTTCAACCAGTAAATGATACAGCAATGCATACCAGAAGTTACAATAAGAAAATAATTACATTATAATGTATTACTGAAACACCCTGCTATGGAACTTGGCTGTCCTGAGTGAACAATGATTTATGAGTATCGTCAAAATTTGCTTGGCAATATGTATAAAACTTTTTAAATACGATAAACTAATAATTTTCATTACATCATTTGCAATTATGCTACTGTGTGGTTAGATACACCATAAAAATGTTCTTAAGCAATCAACAGGGACTGTATTACTGAATAAAAAGTCAATGGAAAAACTCAAGACATGAATACATCTGTAAAGATTTCAAGGGCTGCTTTCAACAAGACTGTAGGGTTATGTTTCTTGTAAATAACTGTGGCAACCCTAATTAACTCCTGCAAATATCTATAATTTTCAAAACAAACTGACAGATGAAATGACAGAAAAAAAATTGTAATGAATGAAGATTCTGGATTCCATCTCATTCACTTTGCTGACTTTTCTAAATCTATTGCTTGTACTGGATGCATAACTATTCACCAAAAATTTGCAGCTTTTTGTGAACATTTGGGAGTGAAAAACTCAGTGCTATTGAGCAATAAACTGTGCAAAAATGGGAAGTTCTATCCTGGGAAAAAAGGGAGATCTTTGGTTATAAGCTTCTGATTCATGGAGTAATATAAGTAATAATATAACAACCAAATATGGGGAGTAAATGATTCTCTGAAACAAAACAGTGAGAACAATTTCTTAAAGTGTGAAAAATCATACTTTAAAAATATCTTCACAGGGATCAACTGATCTTGTTCTTGCCACTCTGGTCCTCTTCTATGCTAAGCACACTTTTTTTAGGTTAAAGATGTACACAAGTGTTTAAGAAAACACCTACCAGTCACCCAAGACAAGCATCCTGATAGCATATGCAAATGACACACAGACAATATACTTACAGAAATCTAGATCAAACCTTGTACATCAACATCACCCAGTATCACAACTTCAGTGGATGTGAAGTATGGAATCACCTTCCTTCAATTTCTTTTTTTTCTTTGGTTCTGGAGTGTCTGGTTCATCCATTGTGTCCATGGCATCAAAAGCATAATCTGTTAGCCACTTCTCCAGTAGTTGCTCAAAGAAATCCTCCAGGATTTTGGCATTCTGGTAGATCTCTGTATCTTTCTGCAAATGTTTTATGGTGTATTATCAGTGAAGCAAATACACATGGCATTTATAAATCGATAAGAAATAACTGATTATAGTTAATAAAATATATCTACATCATAAATACAAGTCATCTTTCTACTTCTCCATCTTTTCTTAAATTTCCTTACTTATATACTATTCTCCATTTTCATGCCTTCTCTCTTCTATTTTCCTACCTGTTATTCATTCATTGGATTCACTGGATACCCTTTTGTTGAGTACAGTGAAAGACAAAAGTTCTGCATGATGATAATTTACATCTGGCAAAACAAGGCTTGCCTTGACTACATCTCAAGCAGTTGGCAAGCCTGACTACAATGAAGCTTCAACTGATTTGTTGGTTCAAATCAATGTTCTTATAATAAATCCTCTAGCCAATGACATAAAGTTGTACTAGTTTAGAAAAAAAAGTAGGTAAAAGCACAGAAAAGAAAGGGAGAAATCTCAGAATCATTTTATCCTTATCTCAGGACATTTGCTAATGTGTGTGGAGGCACTACTCAGAGATACCAACTGTTCATATCATGTGAGGAAGTACGTGTCAGAATGCTCGTCATTCAGGATATGCTTTCACCAAAGCCTAAGAACAGATTTTTGTCTTTCAATGTACAGTATTTAGAATTCATGGGCATTCCCCAAGTAGTGTCAATTTTCCAAGAGAATATAAAAGCCTGAATTTGAACATTTTCCCTGCATTTCATCCCTTGAATAACCATAAAGTTTCAGTACCTGAATAAAATTGCTCTAAAACAATATTTAGAAATGGGAATTCACATTTTAACTTGAAAATGTTCAAAATTTCTTGAAAATGATGTTCCAATATACTTCACGATAATACAACTATGCAAAATGATTGAATATGAAGGGAAATGTACTCTAATCATGAATATGTATTATTTTTATACAATTCATTATTGTCTTAAAATATCATGTCCAATACACAGTATGATCTAAACCACAGAAAAGTCTCTGGGGCTTGGCTGTGGATGGTAGGCTCTGTTTATGGGGTATCATATATGACAGCAGCAAGATGATGATTGCAAATAAGGCCATTATTCATTTGTTCTTGATGTTATCTCAATAAGAAAGGTGAATTATTTGAGAATAAAAGGAATTAGCAGAAAATCTCGCTTTTTTCTATACTTGTTTACAGTTCGTGTATTAACAAGGCAAAGCTAGGAACAAATAAAGAACAATCCAATTTGCTCACATCCAATCTCTAGCTGTCATGCATAATGCACCAAAACCAGAGCCCACTACCCGCAGACAAGATCCAAAGACCTCTCTGCGGTAACCAACATTGCTCCAATTTGTTCCATTCCATGCAGGCCTCAAACCCTTCTTCAATCTCAGGTCCCCAGTCACCCAAAGCATCTTTCACTCCATCCTTCCATCCCATCCTTGGTTTTCCCTGCCTCCTTATGGCCTCGTTGCTCACATGGGAAAATGAAGACACTATCGCAAACCAATTGAATGATCTGAAAGGCACTGGAGTTATAATAGCTAATGACCTTTCGTTCAACAAAACAACACTTGTTTTTCTAGAAAGATGGTGGGATGAATCCTGCAGACTTTCAAGCTGAGAAGAAAAACCAAAGGAGAAACTTTTCAAGAGTCATTAATTCTTTTACGAATAGAATACTGTTGTGTTCTAACATCAACATACAAGGTGGATGAAACTGCAGAATTAGAAAGCATTCAGAGATCTTTCATGGCCTATATTAATGTTATTAAGACACCTGATATGGCTGAAATCACTGAGGTCATACTATCTGAAGCTCAGCCACAAGAGGTATATCATTACCTATACCTTGAAAATTCCAAAAGACATGGTCCCCAATTTACACTAAGAAAAAATTCCCCCATATACAACAGACATACAAGACCATAAAATGCTACCTCTGAAAACCAACATGCACAAAATGAAAGAACAACTTATACATCCCGAGACTAAAACTCTTACAACAACTTTCTGGCAATCATCGAAAACACCATGAGTTGCATAATGGACAAGTTTAAGAGTGCCTTGGACAAGTAACTACAAAGTATACCAGACCAGCCAGGTTATGGGGTTTAAATGGGCCTATGGAATGAGGCTTCCAAAAGCTTGTTCATCAATGACCTGACCCAACCCAAAAGAGAGAGAGAGAGAGAGAAAAGAGAGAGAAAAGAGAGAAAAAGTGTGCGTGCGTGCGTGTGTGTGTGTGTAGGGGGGGGGGTCATTCACAAGGTATACACATTTCAAGCTATCAAGTATAATGCACCAAAACCAAAATCCCCAATCATTAACCATCCCCAAAAGACCTTTCCATTGTTTTCCCTTAGTTTCATATGCCCTTTTTCAGCTCACTGACAGCACATCGTTCCCTGTATACTGCAAGTTCCCAAGTTACAGACATCCAACATAGAAACACCCATACTTATAAACAAGCTTACATAAATCAATCAATTCCTCATCCACAATATAAAAGGCATCTAAGTAATAGAGGTGAATGACCTAACCTTCAACAAGCACAACAAAACAACAGTTGCCTTCTTGAAAAAGATGGTGGGAGAGATCCTGCTGATTTTCAAGATTAGTTCATTCTTTCACAAACAGAATACTGCTGTGTTCTAACATGATCCTACAAGGCAGATGAAAATGCAGAATTAGAAAGTGCTCAGAGATCCTTCATGGCCTATATTAAGTTGATTAAGGAACTAAATCATGTACCTGGAATGGCTGTAAAATGCTACCTCTGAAATCCAAAGATGTTACATGCACAAAAAAGAGAACACCTTAAACATCCAGAGCCTGAGGCTCATTAACACCAGTACAACAGTAAAAAATATTATGATTGCCCAGGACAAGTACCTGAAAAGTATACCACTGCATCAGGTTGTGGGGTTTACGGGAGCCTGAGATGAGCTTCCAACAGCTTGTCGACCAATGACCCAACCCTCTTTCTAGCTGTCTTGTATAATGCACCTAAACCAAACCCCGTCATCAACTGGGCCCTACAGATCTTTCTGTGGTTTCCCGTGACTGCTTCATGTGCCTAGATTCAGCCAAATGACAGCAAATCACATCCTATATACTGCATGTCCCCAAGTTACAGAAATTCAACATACCAACACCCATACTTATGAAAAAGCTCAAAAAATAATAATTTCCCCATCCAACATATGAAAAATAACTTGTACTTATGAAACAAGGAACTACCATATATACTCAAGTAACATGCGATCTCAAGATCTTTTGCCAAATTATCCTTCATCTATTAGATATCTATCACTCAACCTCAGTTTTTCAAAAGGCCAAGAACACTAAACTGACTGAGAGAGAGGTGCTTACTACTCAAAAGCAAAAATTAGATGCAACAAGAATAAACCATTTACAACTATAAGCAACTAATATTCATTGAAATGTTTATATACAGTTTATCATAGGCCAAAATCCAGTATCAATCATGGAGATGGTAAGCATCATTCAGCAAAACTCACTGTCTAATGTAGTAATAGATGAAATGACATCTAAATTACTGATGAAAGTGCCCATATTTTGACAGTAACCACCTATTTGTACTGCATGGGGAGGGAGTTTTACATTTGTGGGGTCCCCATCTCTTGAACATCCTTTACTATCATGCGACCTGTTAAATTTATGTATGCTGTCTGCATCAACCATGTCCTCAGTCAATCAGTTCCAAACATCCATCACTCTTATACTATTTAAGTATTTCTTTATATTTTTATTAACAAGTTTCATACCTAATTTTATGTAATGTCCTCTGGTTGTTTTATTCCTACATCTCTTGAAGAACTGTTCACTGTCCACACCGGTGATCTCTTTTAAAAAATTAAAGGTTGTGATCAGGTCACCCCTCACTCTTCTAAACAATATAGTCAATGGGAAATCAGAAGAAATTTTAGCGAAGTATAGGGATCTCATCTGTAAGTTCAAAGAGAGCCATAAAAAGTTATTTATATTGGGATTGCTGCCTAGATATGATGTAAATTCCTGTACCCTTAGTAGGGTGCTGGGGATAAACAGTAGAAATAAGGCTCTCTGTCGGGAGGAGGAAAACATCTTTTGTATAGATTTATGGGATAATTCTAGCCAAGATATAAGACTCTTTACCAAGGATAGATTCCACCTAAATGAAAAGAGGGAAAGCCTGTCTTGGCACAGTATTAGATGAGAATATCAGGCTCTTTATATGATAGACATAAACTAGTTAGGTACTCAGAACATACAAAAACATAAGAGGAATTCAGGATAAGACAGAACATGACAGGACAGGTAAACTTAAGGTCAGAGACCTGACACAAGATAGGAATAAGGAAGGTAGGGAACAATGAGGAATAGAATAACTAGAGGTCATTTCTCAGGGAGTATACGTCATTTCACAGGTAGTGGAAGGGGACAGGTCGATAGGGGTACAAGACAGGATGTGTCAGCTGGTGCTGCCATTTGGGAATGAGGCAGGTCAGGAAAAGACAACAAAGCAGCATGAGATCAATTCCCAGGAGGAAGCAGGAAACATGGCAGGTAGCAAATAGGATGGGATGGTTCAAGTCGAGGTCACAGACTTTGTTTTCATAGGCGGGCTCCCCACTGCCACTGCTGCACATAAAAAAAAAAAAGAAAAAAAAATCTCAGTCATATATTAGAATAATCTATGTTAATGCACAGAGTATACATAACAAACTTTTGGAGTTACAGACAAGACAGTAGTTGTTACGTAGCCATCATACCCGCCTGGGTATCGTGAGGGTCAGTGATGGTTGCTGAGTGAACGAGAACTTCAATGGTCATCAAACTACAATCCTCTGACCCAGGAAGCTGTCTTTTCACATGAGGACTGCTCGCATTTTGTCCACAAACATACGATCTCTCCTTGTCACTCATAATACTTGACAACATTTAACTCACACAAATCATTCTTTCTAACACCTTGATTTCTCTGCAGTGAGTGTTATGCACAAGCCCTGTCCTTTGGCAAAATGGTAGAAGCAAGAAATAGATGTAGTTGGTAGGAACAGTAGGTGTAAGTAGTAGGTGGGAACATTGGCTGAGAGCATTTGGTAGAAATACTAAGAACATTAGGAAGGCACATTAGGTAATTGCAGTTGGTGGGAGCATTAGTAAGAAGCTTCTGAAAGCACTGTGCTGGAGCTGCCCTGTGCCAGTGGCCTATTAAGGGTGAGGCACTAAAGGTTAAGAAGCAGCATTGAAGTTCACCAGTTATAGAAACTCTTTTGCCATGGCCATCCCTTCAATGGAGCTCCGAAAGGGAATGGGTATCAGGGATACAGATATATAAACAATTGTATTGGAAGAAAATCATGATATAACTGGTACTTTGGGTACAAATCTAGATATTAGAAATGCAGACTTCCTCATCAAATATACAATTTCTGAGTACAATGCATTTAACAAAGACTGAGAAAATAAAGTTGGTGGTGATGTCTTGCTCTTTGTTAAGGTTTACCTTTATCCTATGCTAAAATTGTTGTTGCTGTTGATAAAATTGACAATTTTTGTAAAAATCAAAGGTAAGTTTCAAAAGAACATAACAGAAGGATTAGTTTATAGGTCCCAGGCACAGATACCAGAGGTAAATGAAAGACTATATGATCAGTTAGCAGAAATTAGCAATGAAAACCATTCAATCATGGTAGGATATTTCAATATACCATTATCGAAGTGGGGAGAATCCCTTTCCAATAGCTCCAGTACCTAAATCTGCTTGATAAACCCTCATACAATTTGTTGATAAACCTATGTGCAATGAAAGTAAACAGATGCTCCTCGACTTATGATGAGGTTATGTTCCAAGAAACCCATCATAAGTTGAAAATATCTTGTCAAAAATACATTCAATACTGCACATCTAACCTACCGAGCATTATAGCTTAGCCTAGCCTATCTTAAATGTTCTCAGAACACTTACATTAACCAATAGTACTGACAAAATCACCTAACTCAAAGCCTTTTCTTAAGTGTTGAATATCTCACCAATGTACAGTTGAAAAATTGTAAGTCGAACCATTGTAAGTTCGGGGTTATCTGTATTACATTTAGTTCCAACCATAAATGACAATCTTGTTAACAATGTTGAAGTCTGAAAAAGTTTGGTACAAGTGATCACATGGCAATCTAATTTTGAGTTAACTTTTAACATTACCTAAAACGCTGGTTAAAATGAGTCACAAAAAAACACCTCTAAATTTGCAAATTTTAAAGATCTTTGCATTACTTGACAGGCAAATTTAGGATAATACTATAAATGAAAGCCATATGGATGTGGCCTCAGAGAGCTTCAGTAAAACATTCAAAGCAGTGGAGAGAACACTTGCCAATAAATAGTTGGTGGTCTGAATTCTAAAGCAAAGCCAAAATGGTAGAATGATGACATAAGTGACACAGTGTTGTCTAAAAAAGCAGCACATAAGAAGCTCAATGAGGCTAATAACCAGCTTAATAGAGCAAATTATGTAAGTCTGCATAGAGAAATTAAGAGACTTATACATCAAGGTAAAAGTCAGTATGAAGCACATGTTGCTGAAAATAGCAACTTATAACCAAAAGAGTTTTATGAATATGTTATAAGCAAGAGTATGTTTGAAGGAATAGTGGTTCCAACAATGTTGTATGGTTGCGAGGCGTGGGCTATGGATAGAGTTGTGCGCAGGAGGATGGATGTGCTGGAAATGAGATGTTTGAGGACAATGTGTGGTGTGAGGTGGTTTGATCGAGTGAGTAACGTAAGGGTAACAGAGATGTGTGGAAATAAAAAGAGCGTGGTTGAGAGAGCAGAAGAGGGTGTTTTGAAGTGGTTTGGGCACATGGAGAGGATGAGTGAGGAAAGATTGACCAAGAGGATATATGTGTCGGAGGTGGAGGGAACAAGGAGAAGAGGGAGACCAAATTGGAGGTGGAAAGATGGAGTGAAAAAGATTTTGTGTGATCGGGGCCTGAGCATGCAGGAGGGTGAAAGGAGGGCAAGGAATAGAGTGAATTGGAGCGATGTGGTATACCGGGGTTGACGTGCTGTCAGTGGATTGAAGCAGGGCATGTGAAGCGTCTGGGGTAAACCATGGAAAGCTGTGTAGGTATGTATATTTGCGTGTGTGGACGTATGTATATACATGTGTATGGGGGGGGGTTGGGCCATTTCTTTCGTCTGTTTCCTTGCGCTACCTCGCAAACGCGGGAGACAGCGACAAAGTATAATAAAAAAATAAATATAATAAGTAATAATCCAATCATTTTATTCATTAATAAATGAAAATAGTAATTTGGTTATTGAAAATGAAGACATGGCAAAGATTTTAAATGTCTTTTTTTTGTTTCTGCTTTTACAACTGAAGATACAACTCTCACTTCGCACACTAACTCAACCAAAACACCCTATATCTGCCACTCTATCATCAAACACATTCAACAAACCTTCAAAATACTCACTCCATCTCCCTCTCACTTCACCACTACTTGTTATTACCTCCCCATTTGCTCCCTTCACTGATGTTCCCATTTGTTCTCTTGTCTTACACACTTTATTTACCTCCTTCCAAAACATCTTTTTATTCTCCCGAAAATTTAATGATACTCTCTCACTCCAACTTTCATCTGCTCTCTTTTGACCTCTTTCTTTTATACATCTCCCACTTATTTGCACTACTTCCCTGCAAAAATTGTCGAAATGCCTCTCTCTTCGCTTTCACTAACGATCTTACTTCTTCATCCCATCACTCAATACTCTTTCTAATCTGCCTACCTCCCACCTTTCTCATGCCACAGGCATCTTTTGTGCAAGCCATCACTGCTTCCCTAAATACATCCCATTCCTCCCCAACATCCCTTACTTCATTTGCTCTCACCTTTTCCCATCCTGCACTCAATCTCTCCTGCTACTTCCTCACACAAGTCTCCTTTCCAAGCTCACTTTCTCTCACCACTCTCTTCATCCCAACATTCTCTCTTCTTTTCTGAAAACCTCTACATATCTCCACCTTTGCCTCCACAAGATAATGATCAGACATCCCTCCAGTTACCCCTCTCAGCACTTTAACATCCAAAAAGTTCTCTTTCACGTGCCTATCAATTAACACGTAATCCAATAACGCTCTCTGACCATCTCTCCTACTTACATATGTATACTTACGTATATCTCTCTTTTTAAACCAGGTATTCCCAATCACCAGTCCTTTTTCAGTGCATGAATCTACAAGCTCTTCACCAATTTCCATTTACAACATTGAACACCCCATGTACACCAATTATACCCTCAACTGCCATATTACTCACCTTTGCATTCAAATCACCCATCACTATAACCCAGTCTCGTGCATCAAAGCTGCAAACACACTCAGCTGCTCCCAAAACACTTGCCTCTCATGATCTTTCTTCTCATGACCAGGTGCATAGGCATCAATAATCATCCATCTCTCTCCATCCACTTTCAGTTTTACCCATATCAATCTAGAGTTTACTTTCTTACCCTCTATCACATACTCCCACCACTCCTGTTCCAGGAGTAGCGCTACTTCTTCTCTTGCTCTTGTCCTCTCACTAACTCCTGACTTTACTCCCAAGACATTCCCAAACCACTCTTCCCCTTTACCCTTGGGCTTCGTTTCACTCAGAACCAAAACATCCAGGTTCCTTTCCTCAAACATACTACCTATCTCTCCTTCTTTCTAATCTTGGTTACATCCAGACACATTTAGACACCACTATCTGAGCCTTCGAGATGGATGAGCATTACCGCATTACTCCTTCTGTTTCCCCTTTTATTTATTTATCTATATATTTATTTTGCTTTGTCGCTGTCTCCAGCGTTTGTGAGGTAGCGCAAGGAAACAGACGAAAGAAATGGCCCAACCCAACCCCATACACATGTGTATACATACACGTCCACACACGCAAAATATACATACCTATACATCTCAATGTACACATATATATACACAAACAGACACATACATATATACCCATGCACACAATTCACACTGTCTGCCTTTATTCATTCCCATCGCCACCTCGCCACACATGGAATACCATCCCCCTACCCCCTCATGTGTGCGAGGTAGCGCTAGGAAAAGACAAACAAATGCCCCATTCATTCACACTCAGTCTCTAGCTGTCATGCAATAATGCCCGAAACCACAGCTCCCTTTCCACATCCAGGCCCCACACAACTTTCCATGGTTTACCCCAGACGCTTCACATGCCCTGATTCAATCCACTGACAGCACGTCAACCCCGGTATACCACATTGATCCAATTCACTCTATTCCTTGCCCTCCTTTCACCCTCCTGCATGTTCAGGCCCCGATCACTCAAAATCTTTTTCACTCCATCTTTCCACCTCCAATTTGGTCTCCCACTTCTCCTCGTTCCCTCCACCTCTGACACATATATCCTCTTGGTCAATCTCTCCTCACTCATTCTCTCCATGTGCCCAAACTATTTCAAAACACCCTCTTCTGCTCTCTCAACCATCCTCTTTTTATTTCCACACATCTCTCTCACCCTTACATTACATACTCGATCAAACCACCTCACACCACACATTGTTCTCAAACATCTCATTTCCAGCACATCCATCCTCCTGCACACAACTCTATCCATAGCCCACGCCTCACAACCATACAACATTGTTGGAACCACTATTCCTTCAAACATACCCATTTTTGCTTTCCGAGATAATGTTCTCGACTTCCACACATTCTTCAACGCTCCCAGGATTTTCGCCCCCTCCCCCACCCTATGATTCACTTCCGCTTCCATGGTTCCATCCGCTGCCAAATCCACTCCCAGATATCTAAAACACTTCTCTTCCTCCAGTTTTTCTCCATTCAAACTTACCTCCCGACTGACTTGACCCTCAACCCTACTGTACCTAATAACCTTGCTCTTATTCACATTTACTCTTAACTTTCTTCTTTCACACACTTTACCAAACTCAGTCACCAGCTTCTGCAGTTTCTCACATGAATCAGCCACCACCGCTGTATCATCAGCGAACAACAACTGACTCACTTCCCAAGCTCTCTCATCCACAACAGACTTCATACTTGCCCCTCTTTCCAAAACTCTTGCATTCACCTCCCTAACAACCTCATCCATAAACAAAATAAACAACCATGGAGACATCACACACCCCTGCCGCAAACCTACATTCACTGAGAACCAATCACTTTCCTCTCTTCCTACACGTACACATGCCTTACATCCTCGATAAAAACTTTTCACTGCTCCTAACAACTTGCCTCCCACACCATATATTCTTAATACCTTCCATAGAGCATCTCTATCAACTCTATCATATGCCTTCTCCAGATCCATAAATGCTACATACAAATCCATTTGCTTTTCTAAGTATTTCTCACATACATTCTTCAAAGCAAACACCTGATCCACACATCCTCTACCACTTCTGAAACCACACTGCTCTTCCCCAATCTGATGCTCTGTACATGCCTTCACCCCCTCAATCAATACCCTCCCATATAATTTACCAGGAATACTCAACAAACTTATACCTCTGTAATTTGAGCACCCACTCTTATCCCCTTTGCCTCTGTACAATGGCACTATGCACGCATTCCACCAATCCTCAGGCACCTCACCATGAGTCATACATACATTAAATAACCTTACCAACCAGTCAACAATACAGTCACCCCCTTTTTTAATAAATTCCACTGCAATACCATCCAAACCTGCTGCCTTGCCGGCTTTCATCTTACGCAAAGCTTTTACTACCTCTTCTCTGTTTACCAAATCATTTTCCCTAACCCTCTCACTTTGCACATCTTTCCCCTTCTAGAATGTTTTTTTATTTTCCAAAAGAAGGAACAGAGGGGGCCAGGTGAGGATATTCCAAAAAAGGCCCAGTCCTCTGTTCTTAACGCTACCTCGCTAATGTGGGAAATGGCGAATGGTTTAAAAGAAAAAAAAAGAAATAATAATAATAATAATAATAATAATAATAATCTTTTCTTTCTTTCAAACTATTCGCCATTTCCCGCATTAGCGAGGTAGCGTTAAGAACAGAGGACTGGGCCTTTGAGGGAATACCCTCACCTGGCCCAATTCTCTGTTCCTTCTTTTGAAAAAAAAAAAAAAAAAAAAAAAAAAAAAAAAACCCGAGAGGGGAGGATTTCCAGCCCCCCGCTCCCTCCCCTTTTAGTCGCCTTCTACGACACGCAGGGAATACGTGGGAAGTATTCTTAATCTCCTATCCCCAGGGATAATTATTATCATTATTATTATAATAATAATAATAATAATAATAATTATAATAGGGGATAGGGGAGAAAGAATACCTCCCACGCATTCCTCACGTGTCGTAAAAGGCGACTAAAGGGGATGGGAGTGGGGGGCTGGAAACCCTCTCCTCCTTGTATTTTAACTTTCTAAAAGGGGAAACAGAAGAAGGAGTCACGCGGCGAGTGCTCATCCTCCTCGAAGGCTCAGACTGGGGTGTCTACATGTGTGTGGATGTAACCACGATGACAAAAAAGGAGATAGGTAGTATGTTTGAGGAAAGGAACCTGGATGTTTTGGCTCTGAGTGAAACGAAGCTAAAGGCTAAAGGGGAAGAGTGGTTTGGGAATGTCTTGGGAGTAAAGTCAGGGGTTAGTGAGAGAAAAAGAGCAAGGGAAGGAGTAGCACTACTCCTGAAACAGGAGTGGTGGGAGTA
Source organism: Panulirus ornatus (assembly GCF_036320965.1). NCBI lineage: Eukaryota > Metazoa > Arthropoda > Malacostraca > Decapoda > Palinuridae > Panulirus > Panulirus ornatus. The sequence goes on from NC_092276.1 coordinate 6,179,885, forward strand.
TGTGATAGAGTGTAAGAAAGTAAACACTAGATTGATATGGGTAAAACTGAAAGTGGATGGAGAGAGATGGATGATTATTGGTGCATATGCACCTGGGCATGAGAAGAAAAATCATGAGAGGCAAGTGTTTTGGGAGCAGCTGAATGAGTGTGTTAGTAGTTTTGATGCACGAGACCGGGTTATAGTGATGGGTGATTTGAATGCAAAGGTGAGTAATGTGGCTGTTGAGGGAATAATTGGTGTACATGGGGTGTTCAGTATTGTAAATGAAAATGGTGAAGAGCTTGTAGATTTATGTGCTGAAAAAGGACTGGTGATAGGGAATACCTGGTTTAAAAAGAGAGATATACATAAGCATACATATGTAAGTAGGAGAGATGGCCAGAGGGGCGTTATTGGATTACGTGTTAATTGATAGGCACGCAAAAGAGAGACTTTTGGATGTTAATGTGCTGAGAGGTGCAACTGGAGGGATGTCTGATCATTATCTTGTGGAGGCGAAGGTGAAGCTTTGTAGAGGTTTTCAGAAAAGAAGAATGTTGGGGTGAATAGAGTGGTGAGAGTAAGTGAGCTTGGGAAGGAGACTTGTGTGAGGAAGTACCAAGAGAGATTGAGTACAGAATGGAAAGAAGTAAGAACAAAGGAGGTAAGTGGAGTGGGGGAGGAATGGGATGCATTTAGGGAAGTAGTGATGGCTTGCGCAAAAGATGCATGTGGCATGAGAAGCGTGGGAGGTGGGCAGATGAGAAAGGGTAGTGAGTGGTGAGATGAAGAAGTAAGATATTTAGTGAAAGAGAAGAGAGAGGCATTTGAACGATTTTTGCAGGGAAATAATGCAAATGACTGGGAGATGTATAAAAGAAAAATGCAGGAGGTCAAGAGAAAGGTGCAAGAGGTGAAAAAGAAGGCAAATGAGAGTTGGGGTGAGAGAGCATCATTAAATGTTAGGGAGAATAAAAAGATGTTTTGGAAGGAGGTAAATAAAGTGTGTAAGACAAGGGAACAAATGGGAACTTCAGTGAAGGGGGCTAATGGGGAGGTGATAACAAGTAGTGGTGATGTGAGAAGGAGATGGAGTGAATATTTTGAAGGTTTGTTGAATGTGTTTGATGATAGAGTGGCAGATATAGGGTGTTTTGGTCGAGGTGGTGTGCAAAGTAAGAGGGTTAGGGAAAATGATTTGGTAAACAGAGAAGAGGTAGTAAAAGCTTTGCGGAAGATGAAAGCCGGCTAGGCAGCGGGTTTGGATGGTATTGCAGTGGAATTTATCAAAAAAGGGGGTGACTGTATTGTTGACTGGTTGGTAAGGTTATTTAATGTATGTATGATTCATGGTGAGGTGCCTGAGGATTGGCGGAATGCTTGCATAGTGCCATTGTACAAAGGCAAAGGGGATAAAAGTGAGTGCTCAAAATACAGAGGTATAAGTTTGTTGAGTATTCCTGGGAAATTATATGGGAGGTATTGATTGAGAGGGTGAAGGCATGCACAGAGCATCAGATTGGGGAAGAGCAGTGTAGTTTCAGAAGTGGTAGAGGATGTGTGGACCAGGTGTTTGCTTTGAAGAATGTATGTGAGAAATACTTAGAAAAGCAAATGGATTTGTATGTAGCATTCATGGATCTGGAGAAGGCATATGATAGAGTTGATAGAGATGCTCTGTGGAAGGTATTCAGAATTTATGGTGTGGGAGGCAAGTTGTTAGAAGCAGTCAAGTTTTTATTTATGATGTAAGACATGTGTATGTGTAGGAAGAGAGGAAAGTGATTGGTTCTCAGTGAATGTTCATTTGTGGCAGGGGTGTGTGATGTCTCCATGGATGTTTAATTTGTTTATGGATGGGGATGTTAGGGAGGTGAATGCAAGAGCTTTGGAAAGAGGGGTAAGTATTCAGTCTGTTGTGGATGAGACAGCTTGGGAAGTGAGTCGGTTGTTGTTTGCTGATGATACAGCGCTGGTGGCTGATTCAGGTGAAAAACTGCAGAAACTGGTGACTGACTTAGGTAAAGTGTGTGAAAGAAGAAAGCTGAGAGTAAATGTGAATAAGAGTAAGGATATTAAGTACAGTAGGGTTGAGGGACAAGTCAATTGGGAGGTAAGTTTGAATGGAGAAAAACTGGAGGAAGAGAAGTGTTTTAGATATCTGGGAGTGGATTTGGCAGCGGATGGAACCATGGAAGCGGAAGTGAATCATAGGGTGGGGAAGAGGGCGAAAGTTCTGGAAGCATTGAAGAATGTGTGGAAGTCGAGAACATTACCTTGGAAAGCAAAAATGGGTATGTTTGAAGGAATAGTGGTTCCAACAATGTTATATGGTTGTGAGGCGTGGGCTATAGATAGAGTTGTGCAGAGGAGGGTGAATGTGCTGGAAATGAGATGTCTGAGGACATTATGTGGTGTGAAGTGGTTTGATCAAGTAAGTAATGAAAGGGTAAGAGAGATGTGTGGTAATAAAAAGAGTGTGGTTGAGAGAGCAGAAGACGGTGTTTTGATATAGTTTGGTCACATGGAGAGAATGAGTGAGGAAAGATTGACAAAGAGGATATATATGTCAGAGGTGGAGGGAACGAGGAGAAGTGGGAGACCAAATTGGAGGTGGAAAGATGGAGTGAAAAAGATTTTGAGTGATCAAGGCCTGAACATGCAGGAGGGTGAAAGGCGTGCAAGGAATAGAGTGAATTGGAACACTGTGGTATACTGGGGTTGACGTGCAGTCAATGGATTGAACCAGGGCATGTGAAGCGTCTGCAGTAAACCATGGAAAGTTTTGTGGGGCCTGGATGTGGAAAGGGAGCTGTGGTTTCGGTGCATTATACATGACAGCTAGAGACTGAGTGTGAACGAATGTGGCCTTTGTTGTCTTTTCCTAGCGCTACCTTGCACACATGCGGGGGGAGGGGGTTGTCATTTCATGTGTGGTGGGGTGGCAACGGAAATGAATAAGAGAAAACAGTATGAATTATGTACATGTGCATGTATGGATATGTCTGTGTGTATATGTATGTATACGTTGAGATGTATAAGTATGTGTATGTGTAGACGTATATATATATTTTTTTTTTTGCTTTGTCGCTGTCTCCCGCGTTTGCGAGGTAGCGCAAGGAAACAGACGAAAGAAATGGCCCAACCCACCCCCATACACATGTATATACATACGTCCACACACGCAAATATACATACCTACACAGCTTTCCACGGTTTACCCCAGACGCTTCACATGCCCTGATTCAATCCACTGACAGCACGTCAACCCCGGTATACCACATCGCTCCAATTCACTCTATTCCTTACCCTCCTTTCACCCTCCTGCATGTTCAGGCCCCGATCACACAAAATCTTTTTCACTCCATCTTTCCACCTCCAATTTGGTCTCCCTCTTCTCCTCGTTCCCTCCACCTCCGACACATATATCCTCTTGGTCAATCTTTCCTCACTCATTCTCTCCATGTGCCGAAACCATTTCAAAACACCCTCTTCTGCTCTCTCAACCACGCTCTTTTTATTTCCACACATCTCTCTTACCCTTACGTTACTTACTCGATCAAACCACCTCACACCACACATTGTCCTCAAACATCTCATTTCCAGCACATCCATCCTCCTGCACACAGCTCTATCCATAGCCCACGCCTCGCAACCATACAACATTGTTGGAACCACCATTTCTTCAAACATACCCCTTTTTGCTTTCCGAGACAATGTTCTCGACTTCCACACATTCTTCAAGGCTCCCAGAATTTTCGCCCCCTCCCCCACCATATGATCCACTTCCGCTTCCATGGTTCCATCCACTGCCAGATCCACTCCCAGATATCTAAAACACTTTACTTCCTCCAGTTTTTCTCCATTCAAATTCAACTCCCAATTGACTTGACCCTCAACCCTACTGTACCTAATAACCTTGCTCTTATTCACATTTACTCTCACTTCGCACACTAACTCAACCAAAACACCCTATATCTGCCACTCTATCATCAAACACATTCAACAAACCTTCAAAATACTCACTCCATCTCCCTCTCACTTCACCACTACTTGTTATTACCTCCCCATTTGCTCCCTTCACTGATGTTCCCATTTGTTCTCTTGTCTTACACACTTTATTTACCTCCTTCCAAAACATCTTTTTATTCTCCCGAAAATTTAATGATACTCTCTCACTCCAACTTTCATCTGCTCTCTTTTGACCTCTTTCTTTTATACATCTCCCACTTATTTGCACTACTTCCCTGCAAAAATTGTCGAAATGCCTCTCTCTTCGCTTTCACTAACGATCTTACTTCTTCATCCCATCACTCAATACTCTTTCTAATCTGCCTACCTCCCACCTTTCTCATGCCACAGGCATCTTTTGTGCAAGCCATCACTGCTTCCCTAAATACATCCCATTCCTCCCCAACATCCCTTACTTCATTTGCTCTCACCTTTTCCCATCCTGCACTCAATCTCTCCTGCTACTTCCTCACACAAGTCTCCTTTCCAAGCTCACTTTCTCTCACCACTCTCTTCATCCCAACATTCTCTCTTCTTTTCTGAAAACCTCTACATATCTCCACCTTTGCCTCCACAAGATAATGATCAGACATCCCTCCAGTTACCCCTCTCAGCACTTTAACATCCAAAAAGTTCTCTTTCACGTGCCTATCAATTAACACGTAATCCAATAACGCTCTCTGACCATCTCTCCTACTTACATATGTATACTTACGTATATCTCTCTTTTTAAACCAGGTATTCCCAATCACCAGTCCTTTTTCAGTGCATGAATCTACAAGCTCTTCACCAATTTCCATTTACAACATTGAACACCCCATGTACACCAATTATACCCTCAACTGCCATATTACTCACCTTTGCATTCAAATCACCCATCACTATAACCCAGTCTCGTGCATCAAAGCTGCAAACACACTCAGCTGCTCCCAAAACACTTGCCTCTCATGATCTTTCTTCTCATGACCAGGTGCATAGGCATCAATAATCATCCATCTCTCTCCATCCACTTTCAGTTTTACCCATATCAATCTAGAGTTTACTTTCTTACCCTCTATCACATACTCCCACCACTCCTGTTCCAGGAGTAGCGCTACTTCTTCTCTTGCTCTTGTCCTCTCACTAACTCCTGACTTTACTCCCAAGACATTCCCAAACCACTCTTCCCCTTTACCCTTGGGCTTCGTTTCACTCAGAACCAAAACATCCAGGTTCCTTTCCTCAAACATACTACCTATCTCTCCTTCTTTCTAATCTTGGTTACATCCAGACACATTTAGACACCACTATCTGAGCCTTCGAGATGGATGAGCATTACCGCATTACTCCTTCTGTTTCCCCTTTTATTTATTTATCTATATATTTATTTTGCTTTGTCGCTGTCTCCAGCGTTTGTGAGGTAGCGCAAGGAAACAGACGAAAGAAATGGCCCAACCCAACCCCATACACATGTGTATACATACACGTCCACACACGCAAAATATACATACCTATACATCTCAATGTACACATATATATACACAAACAGACACATACATATATACCCATGCACACAATTCACACTGTCTGCCTTTATTCATTCCCATCGCCACCTCGCCACACATGGAATACCATCCCCCTACCCCCTCATGTGTGCGAGGTAGCGCTAGGAAAAGACAAACAAATGCCCCATTCATTCACACTCAGTCTCTAGCTGTCATGCAATAATGCCCGAAACCACAGCTCCCTTTCCACATCCAGGCCCCACACAACTTTCCATGGTTTACCCCAGACGCTTCACATGCCCTGATTCAATCCACTGACAGCACGTCAACCCCGGTATACCACATTGATCCAATTCACTCTATTCCTTGCCCTCCTTTCACCCTCCTGCATGTTCAGGCCCCGATCACTCAAAATCTTTTTCACTCCATCTTTCCACCTCCAATTTGGTCTCCCACTTCTCCTCGTTCCCTCCACCTCTGACACATATATCCTCTTGGTCAATCTCTCCTCACTCATTCTCTCCATGTGCCCAAACTATTTCAAAACACCCTCTTCTGCTCTCTCAACCATCCTCTTTTTATTTCCACACATCTCTCTCACCCTTACATTACATACTCGATCAAACCACCTCACACCACACATTGTTCTCAAACATCTCATTTCCAGCACATCCATCCTCCTGCACACAACTCTATCCATAGCCCACGCCTCACAACCATACAACATTGTTGGAACCACTATTCCTTCAAACATACCCATTTTTGCTTTCCGAGATAATGTTCTCGACTTCCACACATTCTTCAACGCTCCCAGGATTTTCGCCCCCTCCCCCACCCTATGATTCACTTCCGCTTCCATGGTTCCATCCGCTGCCAAATCCACTCCCAGATATCTAAAACACTTCTCTTCCTCCAGTTTTTCTCCATTCAAACTTACCTCCCGACTGACTTGACCCTCAACCCTACTGTACCTAATAACCTTGCTCTTATTCACATTTACTCTTAACTTTCTTCTTTCACACACTTTACCAAACTCAGTCACCAGCTTCTGCAGTTTCTCACATGAATCAGCCACCACCGCTGTATCATCAGCGAACAACAACTGACTCACTTCCCAAGCTCTCTCATCCACAACAGACTTCATACTTGCCCCTCTTTCCAAAACTCTTGCATTCACCTCCCTAACAACCTCATCCATAAACAAAATAAACAACCATGGAGACATCACACACCCCTGCCGCAAACCTACATTCACTGAGAACCAATCACTTTCCTCTCTTCCTACACGTACACATGCCTTACATCCTCGATAAAAACTTTTCACTGCTCCTAACAACTTGCCTCCCACACCATATATTCTTAATACCTTCCATAGAGCATCTCTATCAACTCTATCATATGCCTTCTCCAGATCCATAAATGCTACATACAAATCCATTTGCTTTTCTAAGTATTTCTCACATACATTCTTCAAAGCAAACACCTGATCCACACATCCTCTACCACTTCTGAAACCACACTGCTCTTCCCCAATCTGATGCTCTGTACATGCCTTCACCCCCTCAATCAATACCCTCCCATATAATTTACCAGGAATACTCAACAAACTTATACCTCTGTAATTTGAGCACCCACTCTTATCCCCTTTGCCTCTGTACAATGGCACTATGCACGCATTCCACCAATCCTCAGGCACCTCACCATGAGTCATACATACATTAAATAACCTTACCAACCAGTCAACAATACAGTCACCCCCTTTTTTAATAAATTCCACTGCAATACCATCCAAACCTGCTGCCTTGCCGGCTTTCATCTTACGCAAAGCTTTTACTACCTCTTCTCTGTTTACCAAATCATTTTCCCTAACCCTCTCACTTTGCACATCTTTCCCCTTCTAGAATGTTTTTTTATTTTCCAAAAGAAGGAACAGAGGGGGCCAGGTGAGGATATTCCAAAAAAGGCCCAGTCCTCTGTTCTTAACGCTACCTCGCTAATGTGGGAAATGGCGAATGGTTTAAAAGAAAAAAAAAGAAATAATAATAATAATAATAATAATAATAATAATCTTTTCTTTCTTTCAAACTATTCGCCATTTCCCGCATTAGCGAGGTAGCGTTAAGAACAGAGGACTGGGCCTTTGAGGGAATACCCTCACCTGGCCCAATTCTCTGTTCCTTCTTTTGAAAAAAAAAAAAAAAAAAAAAAAAAAAAAAAAAAACCCGAGAGGGGAGGATTTCCAGCCCCCCGCTCCCTCCCCTTTTAGTCGCCTTCTACGACACGCAGGGAATACGTGGGAAGTATTCTTAATCTCCTATCCCCAGGGATAATTATTATCATTATTATTATAATAATAATAATAATAATAATAATTATAATAGGGGATAGGGGAGAAAGAATACCTCCCACGCATTCCTCACGTGTCGTAAAAGGCGACTAAAGGGGATGGGAGTGGGGGGCTGGAAACCCTCTCCTCCTTGTATTTTAACTTTCTAAAAGGGGAAACAGAAGAAGGAGTCACGCGGCGAGTGCTCATCCTCCTCGAAGGCTCAGACTGGGGTGTCTACATGTGTGTGGATGTAACCACGATGACAAAAAAGGAGATAGGTAGTATGTTTGAGGAAAGGAACCTGGATGTTTTGGCTCTGAGTGAAACGAAGCTAAAGGCTAAAGGGGAAGAGTGGTTTGGGAATGTCTTGGGAGTAAAGTCAGGGGTTAGTGAGAGAAAAAGAGCAAGGGAAGGAGTAGCACTACTCCTGAAACAGGAGTGGTGGGAGTATGTGATAGAGTGTAAGAAAGTAAACACTAGATTGATATGGGTAAAACTGAAAGTGGATGGAGAGAGATGGATGATTATTGGTGCATATGCACCTGGGCATGAGAAGAAAAATCATGAGAGGCAAGTGTTTTGGGAGCAGCTGAATGAGTGTGTTAGTAGTTTTGATGCACGAGACCGGGTTATAGTGATGGGTGATTTGAATGCAAAGGTGAGTAATGTGGCTGTTGAGGGAATAATTGGTGTACATGGGGTGTTCAGTATTGTAAATGAAAATGGTGAAGAGCTTGTAGATTTATGTGCTGAAAAAGGACTGGTGATAGGGAATACCTGGTTTAAAAAGAGAGATATACATAAGCATACATATGTAAGTAGGAGAGATGGCCAGAGGGGCGTTATTGGATTACGTGTTAATTGATAGGCACGCAAAAGAGAGACTTTTGGATGTTAATGTGCTGAGAGGTGCAACTGGAGGGATGTCTGATCATTATCTTGTGGAGGCGAAGGTGAAGCTTTGTAGAGGTTTTCAGAAAAGAAGAATGTTGGGGTGAATAGAGTGGTGAGAGTAAGTGAGCTTGGGAAGGAGACTTGTGTGAGGAAGTACCAAGAGAGATTGAGTACAGAATGGAAAGAAGTAAGAACAAAGGAGGTAAGTGGAGTGGGGGAGGAATGGGATGCATTTAGGGAAGTAGTGATGGCTTGCGCAAAAGATGCATGTGGCATGAGAAGCGTGGGAGGTGGGCAGATGAGAAAGGGTAGTGAGTGGTGAGATGAAGAAGTAAGATATTTAGTGAAAGAGAAGAGAGAGGCATTTGAACGATTTTTGCAGGGAAATAATGCAAATGACTGGGAGATGTATAAAAGAAAAATGCAGGAGGTCAAGAGAAAGGTGCAAGAGGTGAAAAAGAAGGCAAATGAGAGTTGGGGTGAGAGAGCATCATTAAATGTTAGGGAGAATAAAAAGATGTTTTGGAAGGAGGTAAATAAAGTGTGTAAGACAAGGGAACAAATGGGAACTTCAGTGAAGGGGGCTAATGGGGAGGTGATAACAAGTAGTGGTGATGTGAGAAGGAGATGGAGTGAATATTTTGAAGGTTTGTTGAATGTGTTTGATGATAGAGTGGCAGATATAGGGTGTTTTGGTCGAGGTGGTGTGCAAAGTAAGAGGGTTAGGGAAAATGATTTGGTAAACAGAGAAGAGGTAGTAAAAGCTTTGCGGAAGATGAAAGCCGGCTAGGCAGCGGGTTTGGATGGTATTGCAGTGGAATTTATCAAAAAAGGGGGTGACTGTATTGTTGACTGGTTGGTAAGGTTATTTAATGTATGTATGATTCATGGTGAGGTGCCTGAGGATTGGCGGAATGCTTGCATAGTGCCATTGTACAAAGGCAAAGGGGATAAAAGTGAGTGCTCAAAATACAGAGGTATAAGTTTGTTGAGTATTCCTGGGAAATTATATGGGAGGTATTGATTGAGAGGGTGAAGGCATGCACAGAGCATCAGATTGGGGAAGAGCAGTGTAGTTTCAGAAGTGGTAGAGGATGTGTGGACCAGGTGTTTGCTTTGAAGAATGTATGTGAGAAATACTTAGAAAAGCAAATGGATTTGTATGTAGCATTCATGGATCTGGAGAAGGCATATGATAGAGTTGATAGAGATGCTCTGTGGAAGGTATTCAGAATTTATGGTGTGGGAGGCAAGTTGTTAGAAGCAGTCAAGTTTTTATTTATGATGTAAGACATGTGTATGTGTAGGAAGAGAGGAAAGTGATTGGTTCTCAGTGAATGTTCATTTGTGGCAGGGGTGTGTGATGTCTCCATGGATGTTTAATTTGTTTATGGATGGGGATGTTAGGGAGGTGAATGCAAGAGCTTTGGAAAGAGGGGTAAGTATTCAGTCTGTTGTGGATGAGACAGCTTGGGAAGTGAGTCGGTTGTTGTTTGCTGATGATACAGCGCTGGTGGCTGATTCAGGTGAAAAACTGCAGAAACTGGTGACTGACTTAGGTAAAGTGTGTGAAAGAAGAAAGCTGAGAGTAAATGTGAATAAGAGTAAGGATATTAAGTACAGTAGGGTTGAGGGACAAGTCAATTGGGAGGTAAGTTTGAATGGAGAAAAACTGGAGGAAGAGAAGTGTTTTAGATATCTGGGAGTGGATTTGGCAGCGGATGGAACCATGGAAGCGGAAGTGAATCATAGGGTGGGGAAGAGGGCGAAAGTTCTGGAAGCATTGAAGAATGTGTGGAAGTCGAGAACATTACCTTGGAAAGCAAAAATGGGTATGTTTGAAGGAATAGTGGTTCCAACAATGTTATATGGTTGTGAGGCGTGGGCTATAGATAGAGTTGTGCAGAGGAGGGTGAATGTGCTGGAAATGAGATGTCTGAGGACATTATGTGGTGTGAAGTGGTTTGATCAAGTAAGTAATGAAAGGGTAAGAGAGATGTGTGGTAATAAAAAGAGTGTGGTTGAGAGAGCAGAAGACGGTGTTTTGATATAGTTTGGTCACATGGAGAGAATGAGTGAGGAAAGATTGACAAAGAGGATATATATGTCAGAGGTGGAGGGAACGAGGAGAAGTGGGAGACCAAATTGGAGGTGGAAAGATGGAGTGAAAAAGATTTTGAGTGATCAAGGCCTGAACATGCAGGAGGGTGAAAGGCGTGCAAGGAATAGAGTGAATTGGAACACTGTGGTATACTGGGGTTGACGTGCAGTCAATGGATTGAACCAGGGCATGTGAAGCGTCTGCAGTAAACCATGGAAAGTTTTGTGGGGCCTGGATGTGGAAAGGGAGCTGTGGTTTCGGTGCATTATACATGACAGCTAGAGACTGAGTGTGAACGAATGTGGCCTTTGTTGTCTTTTCCTAGCACTACCTTGCACACATGCGGGGGGAGGGGGTTGTCATTTCATGTGTGGTGGGGTGGCAACGGAAATGAATAAGAGAAAACAGTATGAATTATGTACATGTGCATGTATGGATATGTCTGTGTGTATATGTATGTATACGTTGAGATGTATAAGTATGTGTATGTGTAGACGTATATATATTTTTTTTTTTTTGCTTTGTCGCTGTCTCCCGCGTTTGCGAGGTAGCGCAAGGAAACAGACGAAAGAAATGGCCCAACCCACCCCCATACACATGTATATACATACGTCCACACACGCAAATATACATACCTACACAGCTTTCCACGGTTTACCCCAGACGCTTCACATGCCCTGATTCAATCCACTGACAGCACGTCAACCCCGGTATACCACATCGCTCCAATTCACTCTATTCCTTACCCTCCTTTCACCCTCCTGCATGTTCAGGCCCCGATCACACAAAATCTTTTTCACTCCATCTTTCCACCTCCAATTTGGTCTCCCTCTTCTCCTCGTTCCCTCCACCTCCGACACATATATCCTCTTGGTCAATCTTTCCTCACTCATTCTCTCCATGTGCCGAAACCATTTCAAAACACCCTCTTCTGCTCTCTCAACCACGCTCTTTTTATTTCCACACATCTCTCTTACCCTTACGTTACTTACTCGATCAAACCACCTCACACCACACATTGTCCTCAAACATCTCATTTCCAGCACATCCATCCTCCTGCACACAGCTCTATCCATAGCCCACGCCTCGCAACCATACAACATTGTTGGAACCACCATTTCTTCAAACATACCCCTTTTTGCTTTCCGAGACAATGTTCTCGACTTCCACACATTCTTCAAGGCTCCCAGAATTTTCGCCCCCTCCCCCACCATATGATCCACTTCCGCTTCCATGGTTCCATCCACTGCCAGATCCACTCCCAGATATCTAAAACACTTTACTTCCTCCAGTTTTTCTCCATTCAAATTCAACTCCCAATTGACTTGACCCTCAACCCTACTGTACCTAATAACCTTGCTCTTATTCACATTTACTCTTAACTTTCTTCTTTCACACACTTTACCAAACTCAGTCACCAGCTTCTGCAGTTTCTCACATGAATCAGCCACCAGCGCTGTATCATCAGCGAACAACAACTGACTCACTTCCCAAGCTCTCTCATCCCCAACAGACTTCATACTTGCCCCTCTTTCCAAAACTCTTGCATTCACCTCCCTAACAACCCCATCCATAAACAAATTAAACAACCATGGAGACATCACACACCCCTGCCGCAAACCTACATTCACTGAGAACCAATCACTTTCCTCTCTTCCTACACATACACTTGCCTTACATCCTCGATAAAAACTTTTCACTGTTTTTAACAACTTGCCTCCCACACCATATATTCTTAATACCTTCCACAGAGCATCTCTATCAACTCTATCATATGCCTTCTCCAGATCCATAAATGCTACATACAAATCCATTTGCTTTTCTAAGTATTTCTCACATACATTCTTCAAAGCAAACACCTGATCCACACATCCTCTACCACTTCTGAAACCACACTGCTCTTCCCCAATCTGATGCTCTGTACATGCCTTCACCCTCTCAATCAATACCCTCCCATATAATTTACCAGGAATACTCAACAAACTTATACCTCTGTAATTTGAGCACTCACTCTTATCCCCTTTGCCTTTGTACAATGGCACTATGCACGCATTCCGCCAATCCTCAGGCACCTCACCATGAGTCATACATACATTAAATAACCTTACCAACCAGTCAACAATACAGTCACCCCCTTTTTTAATAAATTCCACTGCAATACCATCCAATCCTGCTGCCTTGCCGGCTTTCATCTTCCGCAAAGCTTTTACTACCTCTTCTCTGTTTACCAAATCATTTTCCCTAACCCTCTCACTTTGCACACCACCTCAACCAAAACACCCTATATCTGCCACTCTATCATCAAACACATTCAACAAACCTTCAAAATATTCACTCCATCTCCTTCTCACATCACCACTACTTGTTATCACCTCCCCATTTGCGCCCTTCACTGAAGTTCCCATTTGCTCCCTTGTCTTACGCACTTTATTTACCTCCTTCCAGAACATCTTTTTATCCTCCCTAAAATTTAATGATACTCTCTCACCCCAACTCTCATTTGCCCTTTTTTCACCTCTTGCACCTTTCTCTTGACCTTCTGTCTCTTTCTTTTATACATCTCCCACTCAATTGCATTTTTTCCCTGCAAAAATCATCCAAATGCCTCTCTCTTCTCTTTCACTAATACTCTTACTTCTTCATCCCACCACTCACTACCCTTTCTAATCAACCCACCTCCCACTCTTCTCATGCCACAAGCATCTTTTGCGCAATCCATCACTGATTCCCTAAATACATCCCATTCCTCCCCCACTTCCCTTACTTCAATTGTTCTCACCTTTTTCCATTCTGTACTCAGTCTCTCCTGGTACTTCCTCACACAAGTCTCCTTCCCAAGCTCACTTACTCTCACCACCCTCTTCACCCCAACATATGTATGCGGATGGGTTGGGCCATTTTTTCGTCTGTTTCCTTGCACTACCTCGCTAATGCGGGAGACAGCAACAAAGTATAATAAATAATAGATATTTTTGCATTTAAGCTTGAGTTTCATGGTTGTTGATTATATAAGTTTATTTCCTAATGCATTGTATAAGAAGTTGGAGAAAAAAAGGAGTTAAACAGTAAATTACTATACATAATGACTTTCATTTTCCCTTAATAACTGAAATCTTTGGAAGACACCCTAAAATCTAATTGAAAAATGAAAAGGTTAAGACTTGTTAAACTTATGCTATACACATCAGTACTTTAAATTCTTTACATTACATGTACCTCAGTTTTCTGTTTTCCAATGAAATCCGGTGAAGCTTCTGCATATCTTATACTTACTGGATTAAACTCATAGCAGTTTTTGAAGATCAAACGAATGTCACGTACAAAGTCCTCTAAGGCCTCATACTGATCAGAGCTGCCTGGTGCAAGTTTCCTCTTGACAATCTCAAGAGCTATGGGATGTTTGATCACTTCATAGTATTCTGTTAACTGTTGGAAAAATAGAGGTAAAAATCAAAATCACATACAACCCTATAAGGAACATTATATACATAGTTTTCATATAAATAACTTGGTAAATCCGTATAAGTATTCACACAATATATGGAAACTTTTCTTCTTTTTCATGCTTGTCCACTGTTTCCTGCATTAGCAAGGACACATTATAAGCAGACAAAAAGGGCCACATTCACTTACATCCATTATTTAGCTGCAGTGTGCAATGCACAGACACCACAACCCCATATACACAACCAGGTCCCATAGATCTTTCCGTGGTTTTCTCCTGCTGCTTCACATGCACTGGTTCAGTTCATTAATAGGATGTCACCCCGTGTACACAACATCACTCTAATTCTCTACCCTCTGCATGCCTTTCATCCCACAGAATGTTTGGCCCTGACCACTCAAAATAATTTTCACTATACTGAGTGGGATCAAATGTGGCCATTTTTGTCTGTTCTCCTAGCGTTACCTTGCTGAAGCAGGGGGTAACAACTGCTGTTTCCTGTGAGGAGGGGTAGTGCCAGAGATGGATGAAGGCAAGCAAGTATGAATAGCTACATGCATATATATGTATATGTCTGCGTATGTGTATGTATATGCATGTATATGTTGATATGTATATATATTTTTTTTTTCATACTATTCGCCATTTCCCGCGGTAGCGAGGTAGCTTTAGGAACAGAGGACTGAGCCTTTGAGGGAAATCCCCACTTGGCCCCCGTCTCTGTTCCTTCCTTTGGAAAATCAAAAATGAGAGGGGAGTATTTCCAGCCCCCCACTCCCTTCCCTTTTAGTCGCCTTTTACGACACGCAGGGAATACATGGGAAGTATTCTTTCTCCCCTATCCCCAGGGATATGTATATATACATGTATATAAGTGGATGGGCCATTCTTCGTCTGTTTCCTGGCATTACCTCGCTGATGCGTAAAACAGCGATTACATAAAATAAATATAATATACACTTTTGGAACAAAAAATGTTTTTGAAGGAAGTTAATAGTGTGAGGGGAACAAAGAACAAATGAGAGCATCAGTGAGAGTAGCAGATGGGAAGAGGTAACAGCCAAAGAAAAGGTAAAGAGGAGATGGAGTAAAAGTTCTGAAGGACTGTTGAAAGTGTTAGATGATATGGTGGACGGTGTGGGAAGTGTAGATATACAAAGCGGGAGCCATGGCAAATGATTTGGTGAAAAGAGACGAAGTGGTGAAAGCCTTTCCTAAGATAAACTATGGCAAAGCATGTGTAGTGGAGGGAATTGCAGATGCATTTCTCAACATGAGGGAAACAATGCTGCTGTTTAGCTAGTTGAGATTTTCAATGTCCACATGGCTCAAGGTGAGGTGCCTGAGGACTAGTGGAATGCATGCTTTGCAACAATAAATACCTGCTAAGTAGCATCGGGAAGTGGTGATTGAAAGATAGTAGCATTTTCATGGGATCACATTTAAGGATGATTAATGTGGCTCCTAAGTGGTGAAGGATGCCTGGACAAAGTGTTTGTCTTAAAGAGAACATGTGAGAAATACTTAAGGAAAGAGAGGATTTTCTATGTAGCATTTATGGACCTGAAGAAAACGTAAGATAGGGTTGATTGAGATGCTTTGTAGAAGGTGCAAGGAATATTACGTGGGGAGGAAAGCTACCTAAAGATATGAGGGGTTTTTTTATATAGAGAAGGCAGGGAGGAGTGCAAGTGGTTCCAAGCAAAGGCGGTACAGTGTCAAGAAAGTGCAACATCATGGCAGTTCAATCTATTAATGGATGGGGTAGTGAGGGAGGCAAATCTCAAGGGTCTTGGAGAGGGTGCCTACCTACTCATAAGATTCTGTCATGATGGCACAACTAGTGTGTGGTACTCACAGAACCACCTGCTTGCTTGGTAACAATGTTCCTCTTAACCACCAATCACAGATCTTGCTAGTTGTATAAAGCTATTTTTCCCAACTGCTACTCCTCTAGCAGTTATGATTGAATTTCATTCATTACTGACTCCAACCAAGAGGCTAGTCTTCTCTATGTTTCTGTCGTAACTCCAAGGAAAATTTCAATGGTCTCCTGGTAATTCATTAAATAAGCATTACAGCTTTCTTGCTGAGCATTCACATATTTCTGTCTGGTGCTAATATAATTCCAGGTATCACATTTGATCGGATGATTCTGTATCTACCTTGCTGAGCTGCTCTCTGGTGAACGATGTTGCTCTCTTAACCTTCTAATTTGTTTCAAGGAATGTAGTATATTATCATATATCTTTTTCCATATCTTTGCAAATGATGGAATTCAAATTCTTTTAATCTTTAGTGGTACTTCATGTGTTCTAGCCTACTCACTGTAAGTTATTTTCTATATGAACACATTATTTCTCTTTCAGCATCTATTTCCTCTAACAGTTTAACTTCATCTTGGATTGTTGCATATCTTAGTTTTCCTTTAATTCTCTTTTCTATTCATCCACTGGTTTCTATCTCTTGGTATTTTTTCTCATAATTACATTTTCTTCTGCATGGCATAAATTCTGTTATCAATTTCTATACAGGTAGAAGAAAACAATTTTGTTTTTCCACTGATGCAACTGAGAACTTATTCTAAACTGTGTTATCTACCAAAATATTAATTTGTTCCATTATATTTTGTCAGAGAAGACAGTAAAGTTGTTTTCAAATACCTATGGCTTTTCTTTATTTCAATCTTACTGTCTTCATGTAATTCTACTTTATAATTTGTAAGGGTGGGTCTATAGCAGGATGAGGGTTGGGGGCCTAGGAAGAGAGTCATTTGTTGTTAGCTGATGACACAGCTCAATTGAGAAATTAAATAGGTTGGCATCTGAGTTTGGGTCTAAGCATTAAAGGAGGAGGCAGAGTAAATGTAAATGAAAATAAGGATATGAGGTTTAGGAAGGAGGAGAACAGGATGCTTTGAGAGTGAGTTTAATAGGAAAGATCCTAGATAAGGGGAACATTTTTAATATCTGGCATTGGCCACATCAGATGGAACAATGGGAGTTTAAGTGAATCATATGGGATGGGTGAAGGGGCAAAGGTCCTAGGTGCAAGGAGAAGTGTATTAAGGGAGATCACTGCCTGTGAAAGCAAAGATCGGTATGATTGCTGGTACAGTAATCCTTTATCCCTGGGGATAGGGGAGAAAGAATACTTCCCACATATTCCCTGCGTATCGTAGAAGGCAACTAAAAGGGGAGGGAGCGGGGGGCTGGAAATCCTCCCCTCTTGTTTTTTTTTTTCCCAAAAGAAAGAACAGAGAAGGGGGCCAGGTGAGGATATTCCCTCAGAGGCCCAGTCCTCTGTTCTTAACGCTACCTTGCTAATGCGGGAAATGGCGAATAGTTTGAAAAAGAAAGAAGTAATCCTAAAGGGGCTGTGTGGGTACAAGCTGTGAGCTCTGAATGCAAAAGAATGGAAGAGGGTGGATGTGTTGGAAATCAAATTCTTGAGGACAAAATGTGGAGTAATTAGGATTGATCATACAAGGAATGACACTGTATGAGAGGTGTGGTAGAAAGATGAGTATGACTAAGACAACTAAACAGATGTGCTGAAAAGTTCTGAACATTTGGAGAGCATAAGCAAAGATAAACCATTGAAATGGAGAGACATGTCAGAAGCATAGGGAGCAAGGTGGTATAGAAAGACAGAGTTAGAAAGATGGAGTGAAAGAAGCTTTGAGTTACTGGGGCCCATACTTTGATGGTGAAGCACGCAAGGAATAGAATGAATTGGAGCAATGTGGCAAATAAAGGACAGCATGTCAGTATGCCCGAACTAGGGTGTGTGAAATGGTCAGGGGAAACAACAGCAAGATCTATGGGGCTTGGCTGACTAAAGGCTCTGGTTTCAGTGCATCATACATGACAGATAAAGAGTAAATGTGAGCCAATGACGTAATTCTTCATTTGTTTCTGGTGCTAACTTACTATGCAGGAAATGATGAGAAAGTACGAAAAAAATAATTCAAATCATAATCTGATAGCTATGTTAAATTTCACTGTGTCACCCTTAAGTTTTACAGTTTGTTTACAGGCATTTGCCTCAAAGTTGTTTTACAGTTATAACATATCCTATATATCTGTTTGGGTGAGCTATAGATAATTCTGGAAGAGGATATACATAACAGTGGCTTTGAAACATGGCTTTGTTTGTTCAAAAGTTTACATTGTAAATGTGCCCACTTCTGATGTCTTTCACTGCTTCAGATTTGTTTGGGTGTGTTCCAAACTGCTGGTAATTTACATGTCATATGGGCTACCATATGCCTTTACATATTCTAGTACACTATTCATGGAGAGAATTTAAACATATCTATCCTCTTGCCTGATGTGCTTGATTTTACATGGTGTCCTCCTTTTTCTTTTATTCAGACAATTTCTTCACATCCTGCAACCATACAAGGGGAGATCCATGGTGTACTTCCTGCCATAAAGAAAGCATTCAAAAGCTTTCCTCCATGCCTTTTCTAACAATTTCTTTACTCTAAATATCTCTCACATCCACATATTCAAATTCTTTTAGCTCAACCATACTAGGTCATCATACTCTGCTCTTCCAACTCTTTTATCCAGCTGGATCTAAAAAAAATTAAGGACTTTTATCCATACACTACAAATGCGACAAGCAATTCATCAAGCAAGGCTTTTGCATATTCTGCATCACATTCTTCTCACTCATATGGGCTCTCTAAACAGCTTCAGTTCTTGTGCATCACATGACTCTTCTCCTGGCTTCAGCTTTCCCATTACCATCCATACTGACCATTGGTCCTAAATACCTAAGCTCAGAGCTAACTTTTAATTCTTCTCCATTCAAACTGATATCATGCTAAAAGACTAATACATACTAACTCCTGCCTACAGAGAAATGCATCCAATATAGGATAATGGCATATGTCAATGATTCTGATACCTAAAAGGGTAATCAGAATAATAATTTTTATGTTACTGACACTTACCTCCCTATCAACTAACTCTCGGAAAGGTTGTGATGCTTCATAATTACAGTAGAGCTCCAGCAATATTCTCTGACATATCTTTATGTCTCGTGATGTTAGTCCTACTCTTCGTTTTGATTTGTCACTGGAATCATACAGCTCTAGACTATCCAGGTCTGTACAGAGCATGCACTGCCATTTTTCATGCTCGGTGGGGAGGTGTGTAAGTGTTGGAATGTGGCAATGCACATGGAATACCTAAAAGGAAAAGAATGACGTTAGCGGCAATAATAAGGAAAAATCCATTCAAGGATTTATTCTGAAAACGCATATTCAATTCTGGTTAATCTACATTATTTCTCCTTATGATATTCTTTTGTAATTGAATATTCTTCAAGCCAACTGTCTACTAGTTCAATAAAAATAAAAGTCTGTATTCTCAGTATTTCAGCTTTATTTCCTTAAAAAAAAAAAAAAAAAAAAAAAAAAAAAAAAAAATCAGACATCCATTATGAAAAAATTCCATCACAAACTCCAAACAAAATAAATCTGGCTCTATCATATCTCATCTAACTTTTTACAAAGCATCAAAATATGAAATCCTTTGCATCTCCAGTAAAATCAACGTCAAAGTATAATGTCCTTCCAAGCAATACAAACTTTGCTTTTATCTGTTTTATTTACATAATTCCTATCTTATAAGATGTTCCAATTCAATCTAATATCTTTTGTTTGAGTACAGTCTCCTCATAAATCTTATCACTTATGGTGGGGTTATAGTATCTCTGGTGGCAAGGTACAGTCTTATTAGTCAGATGACAAGATCTGTCACCTAAATTACCAAGTGGTATTGAGAATGGAAAGATGCACCTTTTGCTCACTGTGCTAGTGTTTAGTAATATCTATTTATCATACTTAATCGCCATCTCCGGCGTTAGCAAGGTAGCGCAAGGAAATAGACGAGGAATAGCCCAACCCATCCACATACACATGTATATACATAAACACCCACACACATACATACATACATACATACATACATACATACATTTCACCTATCCCTGGCGATAGGGGAGAAAGAACACTTCCCATGCATTCCCTGCGTGAAAATGTAAATTTTATGAAGAAAAAATATTCAATCTTATTTATATTCATTGATTATACATAATCGCTGTTTCTCGCATCAGAGAAATAGCGCCAGGAAACAGACTCATATACACATATATATACATAAATGCCCATATGCACACATATACATATCAACACATACATACACATACACAGATTTATACATATATACACATGTACATATTCATACTTGCTTGCCTTCATCCATTCCTGTCGCTACCCCGCCACAAAGGAAATAGTGCTGCTATCCCCCCAACTTCAGCGACTTAGTGCCAGGAAAACAGACAATAAAAGGCCACATTTGTTCACACCCAGTCTCTAGGTGTCATGTGCAATGCACCAAAACCACAGCTCCCTATCCACATCCAGGCCCTAGAGACTTTTCCATGGTTTACCCCAGACGCTTCACTTGCCCTGGTTCAGTCCACTGACAGTAGGTCAACCCCGGTATACCACTTCGTGCAATATATATAATCTATTTATTCTTAATCGGCATCTCCCGCGTCAGCAAGGTAGCAAAAGGAAACAGATGAGGAACGGTCCAAACCACCCACATACACATGTATATACATAAGCGCCCATACACACACATATACATACATTTCAACATACACATAAATATCCATACACAGACATGTATATATGCACACATGTACATATTCATACATGCACCCTTCATCCATTCCCACTGCCACCATGCCACACATGAAATAGCATACCCCCCCTCCAATGAGGTAGTGCCAGGAAACGACAAAAAAGGCCACATTCATTCACACTCACTCTCTAGCTGTCATGTGTAATGCACTGAAACCACAGCTCCCTTTTCACATCCAGGCCTTTCCATGGTTTACCCCAGACGCTTCACATGCCCTGGTTCAATCCACTGACAGCACGTTGACCCCGGTATACCACATTGTTCAATTCACGCTATTCCTTGCATGCCTTTCACCCTCCTCCATGTTTAGGCCCCAATAGCTCAAAACCTTTTTCACTCTATCCTTCCACCTCCTATTTTGCTCTCCTGCTTCTTTTTGTTCCCTCCACCTCTGACACATATATCCTCTCTGTCAATCTTTCCTCACTCATTCTCTCCATGCGTCCAAACCATTTCAACACACCCTCTTCTGCTCGCTCAACCACACTCTTTTTATTACCATACCTCTCTTTTTACCCTTTCATTACTTACTCGATCAAACCACCTCACACCACATACTGTCCTCAAACATTTCATTTCCAACACATCCACACTCCTCCGCACAACCCTATCTATAGCCCATGCCTCGCAACCATATAAAATTGTTGGAACCACTATTCCTTCAAACATATCCATGTTTGCTCTATGAGATAACATTCTTGCCTTCCACACATTCTTCAATGCTCTTAGAACCTCCACCCCCTCCCCCACCCAGTGACTCACTTCCGCTTCCATGATTCCATTCGCTGCTAAGTCCACTCCCAGATATCTAAACCACTCCACTTCCTCCAGTTTTTCTCCATTCAAACTTACCTCCCAATCAACTGTCCCTCAACCCTACTTAACTGAAGAAACTTACTCTTATTCACATTTACTCTTAACTTTCTCCTTTCACACACTTCTGAAGTTTCTCACTCAAATCAGCCACCACAGCTGTATCAAAGGCAAATAACAACTATATCTTTTCCCGGGCCCATTCATCCCCAACAGGCTGCATACTCACCCCTCTGTCCAAAACCCTTGCATTTACACCCCTGCTGCAGACCAACTTTCATTGGGAACCAATCACCCTCCTCTCTTCCTACTCATACACATTCCTTACATTCTTGATAAAAACTTTTCACTGTTTCTAGCAGCTTACCTCCCACATCATAAATTCTTTAAGACCTTCCACAAAGCATCTCTATCAACCTTATTATATGCCTTTTCCAGATCCATAAATGCTACATACAAATCCATCTATTTTTCTAAGTATTTCTCACATTCTTCAAAGCAAACACCTGATCCACACATCCTCTACCACTTCTGAAACCACACTGTTCCTCCCCAATCTGATGCTCTGTACATGTCTTTACCCTCCCATACAATTTCAGAAGTGGTAGAGGACGTGTGGATCAGGTGTTTGCTTTGAAGAATGTATGAGAAATACTTAGAAAAGCAAATGGATTTGTAAGTAGCATTTATGGATCTGGAGAAGGCATATGATATAGTTGATAGAGATGCTCTGTGGAAGGTATTACGAATATATGGTGTGGGAGACAAGTTGTTAGAAGCAGTGAAAAGTTTTTATCGAGGATGTAAGGCATGTGTACGTGTAGGAAGAGAGGAAAGTGATTGGTTCTCAGTGAATGTTGGTTTGCGGCAGGGGTGCGTGATGTCTCCATGGTTGTTTAATTTGTTTATGGATGAGGTTGTTAGGGAGGTGAATGCAAGTTTTGGAAAGAGTGGCAAGTATGCAGTCTGTTGTGGATGAGGGTGCTTGGGAAGTGAGTCAGTTGTTGTTCGCTGATAATACAGCGCTGGTGGCTGATTCGGGTGAGAAACTGCAGAAGCAGGTGACAGAGTTTGGTAAAGTGTGTGAAAGAAGAAAGCTGAGAGTAAATGTGAATAAGAGCAAGGTTATTAGGTACAGTAGGGTTGAGGGACAAGTCAATTGGGAGGTAAGTTTGAATGGAGAAAAACTGGAGGAAGTGAAGTATTTTAGATAACTGGGAATGGCTTTGCCAGCAGATGGAACCATGGACGCGGAAGTGAGTCAGAGGGTGGGGGAGGGGGCAAAAGTTCTGGGCCCGCTGAAGACATAGTGGAAGTTGAGAACATTATCTTGGAAAGCAAAAATTGGTATGTTTGAAGGAATAGAGGTTCCAACAATGATATATGGTTGCGAGGCGTGGGCTACAGATAGAGTTGTGCGGAGGAGGGTGGATGTGCTGGAAATGAGATGTTTGAGGACAATATGTGGTGTGAAGTGGTTTGATCAAGTAAGTAATGAATGGGTAAGAGGTATGTGTGGTAATAAAAAGAGTGTGATTGACAGAACAGAAGAGGGTGTTTTGAAATGGTTTGGTCACATGGAGAGAATGAGAGAGGAAAGATTGACAAAGAGGATATATGTGTCAGAGGAAGAGGGAACAAGGAGAAGTGGGAGACCAAATTGGAGGTGGAAGGATGGAGTGAAAAAGATTTTGAGTAATCAGGGCCTGAACATGCAGGAGGGTGAAAGGTGTGCAAGGAATAGAGTGAACTGGAATGATGTGGTATACTGGGGTCGATGTGCTGTCAAAGGATTGAACCAGGGCATGTGAAGCGTCTGGGGTAAACCATGGAAAGTTCTGTGGGGCCTGGATGTGGAAAGGGAGCTGTGGTTTCAGTGCATTATACATGACAGCTAGAGACAGAGTGTGATTGAATGTGGCCTTTGTTGTCTTTTCCTAGCGCTACCTTGTGCACATGCGGGGGGAGGGGGTTGTTATTTCATGTGTAGCGGGGTAAGGATGGGAATGAATAAAGGCAGAGTGTATGAATTATGTACATGTGTATATATGTATATGTTGAGATGTATAGGTATGTATGTTTGCGTGTGTGGATGTGTATGTATATACATGTGTATGTGGGTGGGTTGGGCCATTCTTTCGTCTGTTTCCCTGCGCTAACTCGCTAACGCGGGAGACAGCGACAAATTAAAATAAAAAATTAAAAAAAAAAGATGAAAATAAACTGCCTGAGGACAATTAGTGATATGAGCTGGACTAATCACATAGGAAATCATGGTGAAAGAAAAAGGTGTCATATGAATGAGAGAGCTACCTTGAAAGAGCTGAAATAGTTTGGAAATAGAGAGAATATGTGAAGATTGATTAACTTACAGGAACTGTGAGTCAGATCTGTAAGGGAAAAGGAGAGTAACTTGGCAACTAGCTCCCACAAAGAGATTATTGCCAAAAAAGCAATGCTAGGGTGTACTGCTCACTGCACAGTTTGCTTGCAGAATAATATTGTTTCTCTCTGCTATTACACTCATTATACAATTATTGAAAATTACTTTAACTAGCCTCCCCTCCTGTTATCAATTTTCTAAAAGAAGGAACAGGTGTCAGATATAGATGAATGAATAAATTGTGATGTAAATGAGAAGCACAGCAATGTGGCATTTGCAGGTATAACTGGGGGACCATGGGGTATTCAGTATTATGAATGGAAATGGTGAACAACTTATGGAGTTGTGTGCAACAAAAGGACTGGTGATTGGGAACACCTGATTTAAAAAGGGGGGACATACATAAATACACTTAGGTGAGTTAGAAAGATGGTCAGCCGGAATTACTAGATTACATACTAACTGACAGGCATGCAAAAGGGAGACGCTTGGATATGGATGTACTGATACAGGTAGTTGGTGGGATATCTGATCATTACCGGGCAGATTAGGGCAAAGGTTTGTTAAGGTTTTCGGAAAAGATGGAACAGTATGGTTAAGCAGAGTGGTGAGTGTAAGTGAACTTGGAAAAAGGACCTGTGAGAAGAAATAACAGGTGACTGAGAGTAAAATGGCAAGAGGTAACGGTAAGTGAGTGTGAGAAATGGGAGGTACTTAGGGAAGCAGTGCTGGCATGTGCACGAGATGCATGTGGCATGCGTCAAGTGGGAGGTAGTCAGATTAGAAAGGGTAGTGAGAGGTGAGATGATGAAATAAAATTGCTCATGAAAAATGAAAGAGAGGTTATGAGGCTACTTACAAGAAAGGAGTGCAAATGATAGGGAGATATAAGAGAAAGTGGGAGGAGATCAAAAGGATGGTGCAGGGGTTGGTGCAGGAGACCAAATGAGAGTTGGGGTGAGCAAGGATCAGTACTCTTAAGGGAGAATAAGCTGTTTTAAAAGATGTTTGTATAGTGTAAAAAAACTCTTACCATATATCATAACTGAAATGAGATGTGAAAGTAGTGATGAACTTCTCTTAAGATTATCTCTCTTTCTAAAAATGTACACCACTTTTGAAGTCTAATTTGAACATGGATTTATCGTGAGCATGGTTATGAATTTAAGCTCGTGCAGCATGAGATGGGATCACTGCCTGCATAGCAGAGACTGGGAAGCCCAGTTCTGCAAAATCAATCCTCACATAGTGTGCATACCTTAATGTAGTTGACTTATTCCATATAAACAGATTTGCTAAGGTTTTCGGAAAAGATGGAACAGTATGGGTAAGCAGAGTGGTGAGTGTAAGTGAACTTGGAAAAAGGACCTGTGAGAAGAAATAACAGGTGACTGAGAGTAAAATGGCAAGAGGTAACAGTGAGTGAGTGTGAGAAATGGGAGGTACTTCGGGAAGCAGTGCTGGCATGTGCACGAGATGCATGTGGCATGTGTCAAGTGGGAGGTAGTCAGATTAGAAAGGGTAGTGAGAGGTGAGACGATGAAATAAAATTGCTCATGAAAAATGAAAGAGAGGTTATGAGGCTACTTACAAGAAAGGAGTGCAAATGATAGGGAGATATAAGAGAAAGTGGGAGGAGATCAAAAGGATGGTGCAGGGGATGGTGCAGGAGACCAAATGAGAGTTGGGGTGAGCAAGGATCAGTACTCTTAAGGGAGAATAAGCTGTTTTAAAAGATGTTTGTATAGTGTGAAAAAAAAACTCTTACCATATATCATAACTGAAATGAGATGTGAAAGTAGTGATGAACTTCTCTTAAGATTATCTCTCTTTCTAAAAATGTACACCACTTTTGAAGTCTAATTTGAACATGGATTTATCGTGAGCATGGTTATGAATTTAAGCTCGTGCAGCATGAGATGGGATCACTGCCTGCATAGCAGAGACTGGGAAGCCCAGTTCTGCAAAATCAATCCTCACATAGTGTGCATACCTTAATATAGTTGACTTATTCCATATAAACAGAAATACAAGCCAATGATAATATATAGAGAGAGACTGATAATCAAACAGACATTTTAAGTTAGAAGTGTACTAATAAACTACCATTATCTTACCTGTGGTCTTCCCATTCTTAGGTTCAGATGGTACAGATGGTACAGAATCAACTGATCCAGTGTCAATTGTAAGGGCTGGTAAGCTGTCTTCACTATCATTAGTTAAATCGTCTCTCCTTTTCTGACTTCTATCATCACCTAAAATTTAAAATCTAGAATAAATATGTTATACCAAATACTGCCTAAATAACACAATCTTATGGAGTACTGCCTCACACTATAGCCCTAAATAGTGTGTGACAAACTGCTTTGCAGAAATGGCTACAGTAATTTCTAACCTATGTGGTAGGTTTATAATAGTATATCACTAAGTGCGTAAGACAAGGGAGCAAATGGGAACTTCAGTGAAGGGCGCAAATGGGGAGGTGATAACAAGTAGTGGTGATGTGAGAAGGAGATGGAGTAAGTATTTTGAAGGTTTGTTGAATGTGTTTGATGATAGAGTGGCAGATATAGGGTGTTTTGGTCGAGGTGGTGTGCAAAGTGAGAGGGTTAGGGAAAATGATTTGGTAAACAGAGAAGAGGTAGTGAAAGCTTTGCAGAAGATGAAAGCTGGCAAGGCAGCAGGATTGGATGGTATTGCAGTGGAATTTATTAAAAAAGGGGGTGACTGTATTGTTGACTGGTTGGTAAGGTTATTTAATGTATGTATGACTCATGGTGAGGTGCCTGAGGATTGGCGGAATGCGTGCATAGTGCCATTGTACAAAGGCAAAGGGGATAAGAGTGAGTGCTCAAATTACAGAGGTATAATTTTGTTGAGTATTCCTGGTAAATTATATGGGAGGGTATTGATTGAGAGGGTGAAGGCATGTACAGAGCATCAGATTGGGGAAGAGCAGTGTGGTTTCAGAAGTGGTAGAGGATGTGTGGATCAGGTGTTTGCTTTGAAGAATGTATGTGAGAAATACTTAGAAAAGCAAATGGATTTGTATGTAGCATTTATGGATCTGGAGAAGGCATATGATAGAGTTGATAGAGATGCTCTGTGGAAGGTATTAAGAATATATGGTGTGGGAGGAAAGTTGTTAGAAGCAGTGAAAAGTTTTTATCGAGGATGTAAGGCATGTGTACGTGTAGGAAGTGAGGAAAGTGATTGGTTCTCAGTGAATGTAGGTTTGCGGCAGGGGTGTGTGATGTCTCCATGGTTGTTTAATTTGTTTATGGATGGGGTTGTTAGGGAGGTAAATGCAAGAGTTTTGGAAAGAGGGGCAAGTATGAAGTCTGTTGGGGATGAGAGAGCTTGGGAAGTGAGTCAGTTGTTGTTCGCTGATGATACAGCGCTGGTGGCTGATTCATGTGAGAAACTGCAGAAGCTGGTGACTGAGTTTGGTAAAGTGTGTGGAAGAATAAAGTTAAGAGTAAATGTGAATAAGAGCAAGGTTATTAGGTACAGTAGGGTTGAGGGTCAAGTCAATTGGGAGGTGAGTTTGAATGGAGAAAAACTGGAGGAAGTGAAGTGTTTTAGATATCTGGGAGTGGATCTGGCAGCGGATGGAACCATGGAAGCGGAAGTGGATCATAGGGTGGGGGAGGGGGCGAAAATTCTGGGGGCCTTGAAGAATGTGTGGAAGTCGAGAACATTATCTCGGAAAGCAAAAATGGGTATGTATGAAGGAATAGTGGTTCCAACAATGTTGTATGGTTGCGAGGCGTGGGCTATGGATAGAGTTGTGCGCAGGAGGATGGATGTGCTGGAAATGAGATGTTTGAGGACAATGTGTGGTGTGAGGTGGTTTGATCGAGTGAGTAACGTAAGGGTAAGAGAGATGTGTGGAAATAAAAAGAGCGTGGTTGAGAGAGCAGAAGAGGGTGTTTTGAAGTGGTTTGGGCACATGGAGAGGATGAGTGAGGAAAGATTGACCAAGAGGATATATGTGTCGGAGGTGGAGGGAACAAGGAGAAGAGGGAGACCAAATTGGAGGTGGAAAGATGGAGTGAAAAAGATTTTGTGTGATCGGGGCCTGAACATGCAGGAGGGTGAAAGGAGGGCAAGGAATAGAGTGAATTGGAGCGATGTGGTATACCGGGGTTGACGTGCTGTCAGTGGATTGAATCAAGGCATGTGAAGCGTCTGGGGTAAGCCATGGAATGCTGTGTAGGTATGTATATTTGCGTGTGTGGACGTATGTATATACATGTGTATGGGGGGGGGGGTTGGGCCATTTCTTTCGTCTGTTTCCTTGCGCTACCTCGCAAACGCGGGAGACAGCGACAAAGTATAAAAAAAAAAAAAAAAAAAAAAAAATCACTAAGAGAATGATACACATCAACTGATTTCAATCACATCTAAGGTAATGAAGCAGTAGCCCACATAGCCTAAGATCATTTGTTTCAATTGTCAGAATTATGTTCCCCACACATGTACTCTGTGACCCACAACATTCCTGCCTAAGCCATGTTGGCTTCTAAAACCAAAAATCATTACCAAATGATAAGAAACAGAGAATAAACTTACCATTTTCAGTTATATGTAGTCGGTCATCAGTGGCAAAACCACTGGAAGGACTCGACGAGCTATCAACCAGCATGGAATTTGACAAAGGGTCTTCCACTTTTAATCTTGGTCCATTGGTGGAGTCTGATGTCATTGCAGAGGCAGCAGCAGTCAAAGCAGCCAAGGTTATGGAAACAGATGATGTATTAACAGCCTTCAGCTTACTATCTTCTCCCAATGAATCCTGTGATTGGTAAACATAAATTATATTTTAATCTGATTTTTCATGGCAGTTCTGCTTAGAGTATAATTACAGATATCCATAAACTTGCTTGGGGTCCTTTTAACTATCTGTATCTACAACAATGCTCTATTTCATTCACAAACTTTTGCAACTACTACATAAACATTTTTTGTCATGCAATGAGAGACCAACACAAATGATTCGCCATACATTTAAATCACATTATATTTACCTGAATTCATACTTCTAAATTACCATACTATTTCACTTTCAAACTATGTATAAACCTAAACATATGCAGTCATCATTTGTTTGTTACATTACATTTTGTGAGGTATCTAAATATTTAGTTCAATTCTCCCCTTTATATGAATCATTTCTTGTCAGTCCTACCAGCTTAACTTAATCTTTTTTCTTTATAATTCGTTTGTAAAGTTTTGAAAACATTATGCAACATTTGTCATCAATTACTCCTCCCATCTAAGTTATTCTATCTTTAAATAGAAAAAGGAAAGCCCACAAAAGTTAAAAAAAAAAGAAGTCATGAACATAACTTACAAAGCCAGAGTTTTTGAAAAATTTGTAATGTCATCTCTGTTAGAGAAATGGATTTTTGATACTACTTGTGGAATATACAAAATGTGTAAATGACCTAAACTTCTGAAATTTACATCTGCTGTCTGCATTGACCAAGTCCTCAGTCATTTTATTCAATTTATCCACCACTCTTTAACAGTAAAAGTGCTCCTTTAAACCTTCATTTGCAAGTTTCTTGTTTACTTTCACATTATGCCATCTGGTTACTCCATCCCTACATCTCTCAAAGAACTGTTCATTGTCTACATCATTGATCTATTTTAAAAGCTTCAAGCCTCTATCCTTTATCTGTAACTCAGCTATCTCAATTCTAGTACCATTTATTGTGCCTTCCTCTGGACCTTTTCTATTAGATTTATGTGATCCTTTAAGTGTGGTGACCAAACTTGAGAAGCAAATTCAGTTTTGGCCTTATGTAGGACATGTGCAGCTAGCTAAAATTTCCTTTTCCATTTACTTGAAAGCCATCTAATATTTGCCAGCAGACAGTTTGTCTCCTTAATTGTTCTCCTAAACTGGGACTCTAGTGACAGGTTAGGGATGATTGCAACTCCGAAGTCCCTCTTACATGCAGAATCTGAAAGCTTATTTCTTGCTAGATAATAATAATAATAGTAAAGGCTCTTTTACCTTGTCCCATCCTCATAACTTTACATTTGCTTGTGCAGAATTTCATCAACCGTGAATCAGACCAACAAGGGAGTATGTTTAGATCCTCTTGTAATTTGCGGCAATCCTCCTTGCATTTCACTACCTTTATGACCTTTCCATTGACTAAATATATTAAGGTTGGAGTCATTTCCTTCAGATATTTCATTTACTTACATGAAGAAGAGTAATGATCCCAGAATAGGACCCTGTGGCACTTTGCTAGTCACCTTTGCCCATTTGGAGAAGGCTCCTCTGACAATCATACTCTGTTCCCTTATATAATCTATCCACCCTTTATTTCAACCCAGTGATTCAGTTTCTTAATCAGCTTCCCATGCAGTGCAGTCAAATTCTTTCTAGCAGTCCAGACATAAGCAATCCACCCAGTCTTTCCTCTTTTCTAAGGTGCAGCTCCCTCTCTCAGAACTTTTAAGAGGTTTGTCATACACAAGCTCCTCTCTCCTCTTTTCTACAATATGCTTTTCAAAGTTTCTTTGTTTCTCCTTTCTTTTCCTGTAATATCTGCTCCTTGCTCTCTTATACCTTGCAACTGCTGGATGACTGAAGTGCTGCCTATATCTTTGTCCCAGCACATCTCAAAGATTCCTTTGCAATTCTTTAACACCTTTTCTTGAAATACTCCTCTTGAAATACTCCTTCCTTTTTAACCATCACTCTATATTTTAAGCAAAAGGTACCCATGTTCCTACTCCTTAACTGTAAATTTCCCAGAACCTTTCACCACAATAACCAGTTGCCTGGCTACTGAATTCCATTTCCCAATATAGGATACCAAAGACATTCTGAAGTTGTGTATTTACATGTTTATATCTCCTCTTTACATTGTCTTATTTCTTCTCTTTCAACTTCCTTATTTACCACAAAAACAAACGTAAGCATTACTTTATCACTTTCTCCAAAAGGTGTATATGTGATATTCTTCTCTCTTCATGATGACTTGTTTAAAGTCCTAGTTCTCATGGTGTGATTAGTACCTCTCATCCAAAAGTGTTCAATGACATACTGGTTTAAATAATGTGCACATACTAAAAATGTCTCCATGATTCCCTGTCACCACAAGAATCCAAATCCCTACAAGTCTATCTCTTTACAACTGAATTCCCTGATTAGCAGAGCTTTACTTTTATTGATAAAGGCATGTTTTACTGCTTCACATACCATCCTGATTCTTCTTAGACTGCCATCAAAATAAATATGTTCTGGACTGTTGAAATTCTTTGAAGAGCTTTACAATGACACCATTATACATCACTTTTTGAATGTTCAATGAGACAGCACAGGCAACCAAATGCCATAATTTAGGTCAACTCATTAACATGTTGCCAGACTTGAATGCACCTGATCTCCATTCGGGTTGTCACTTGTTTGCCAAATGGCGTCCTAGCTACGTCTCTTCATTGTATGTCAACTGATTGCTATATTTCTGTCTTGTATCTCTCCAGATGGAACAATTATTAAATGAAAATGCACTTGGTAACTTATCATGTTTCATTTCCCCATAGACTCACAAGAATATATGGAATATATATCATTTATCTATTAATTCATTATACTGGATCACTGTTTCCCGCATCAGCGTGGCAGTGCCAGAAAACAGACGAAGAATGGCCTATCCACTTATATACACACACATATATATTTACATATATGTGTGTGTGTGGGGATAGAGGAGAAAGAATACTTCCCACACATTCCCTGCGTGTCATAGGAGGCAACTAAAGGGGACGGGAGTGGGGGGGCTAAAAACCCTCCCCTCCATAAATCTGAACTTTCTAAAAGGGGAATCAGAAGGAGTCATGCAGGGAGTGCTCATCCTCCTTGAAGACTCAGAATGGGGTGTCTAAATGTGTGTGGATATAGCCAAGATGAGAAAAAAGGAGAGATAGGTAGTATATTTGAGGAAAAGAACCTGGATGTTTCGGCTCTAAGTGAAACAAAGCTCAAGGGAGGTGAAGAGTGGTTTGGGAATGTCTTGGGAGTAAAGCCAGGGGTTGGTGAGAGGACAAGAGCAAGGGAAGGAGTAGCACTACTCCTGAAGCAGGAGTTGTGGGAGTATGTGAGAGAATGTAAGAAAGTAAATTCTAGATTAATATGGGTAAAACCGAAAGTGGATGGAGAAAGATGGTTGATTATTGGTGCCTATGCACCTCGTCATGAGAAGAGAGATCATGAGAGGCAAGTGTTTTGGGAGCAGTTGAGTGAGTGTGTTAGCAGTTTTTGATGATTATAGTAATGGGTGATTTGAATGCATAGGTGAGTAATATGGTGGTTGAAGAAATAATTGGAGTAAATGGGGTGTTCAGTGTTGTAAATGGAAATGGTAAAGAGCTTGTAGCTTGTAAATTTGTGTGCTGAAAAAGGACTCGTGATTGGAAATACCTGGTTCAAAAAGACAGATATACATAAGTATACGTATGTATGAAGGAGAGATGGCCAGAGAGCATTATTGGATTACGTGTTAATTGATAGCACTTGAAAGACAGACTTTTGGATGTTAATGTGCTGAGCGGGGCAACTGGAGGGATGTCTGATCATTATTTTGTGGAGGTGAAGGTGAAGATTTGTAGAGGTTTTCAGAAAAGAAGAGACTGTTTGGGTGAAGAGAGTGGTCAGGGTAAGTGAGCTTGGAAAGAAGACTTGTGTGAGGAAGTACCAGGAGAGACTGAGTGCAGAATGAAAAAAGGTGATAGCAAATGGTGTAAAGGGCATGGGGGAGGTATGGGATGTATTTAGGGAAGCAGTGATGGCTTGCGCAAAAGATGCTTATGGCATGAAAAGCGTGGGAGGTGGGCAGATTAGAAAGGGTAGTGAGTGGTGTGATGAAGAAGTAAGATTACTAGTGACAGAGAAGAGAGAGGCATTCGGATGATTTTTGCATGGAAATAATGCAAATGACTGGGAGATGTATAAAAGAAAGAGGCAGGAGGTCAAGAGAAAGGTGCAAGAGGTGAAAAAGAAGGCAAATGAGAGTTGGGGTGAGAGACTATCATTAAATTTTAGGGAGAATAAAAAGATGTTTTGGAAAGAGGTAAATAAAGTGCGTAAGACAAGGGAACAAATGGGAACTTCAGTGAAGGGGGCTAATGGGGAGGTGATAACAAGTAGTGGTGATGTGAAAAGATGGAGTAAGTATTTTGAAGGTTTGTTGAATGTGTTTGATGATAGAGTGGCAGATATAGGGTGTTTTGGTTGAGGTGGTGTGCAAAGTTACAGGGTTAGGGAAAATAATTTGATAAACAGAGAAGAGGTAGTAAAAGCTTTGTGGAAGACAAAAGCCGGCAAGACAGCAGCTTTGGATGGTATTGCAGTGGAATTTATTAAAAAAGGGGGTGACTGTATTGTTGACTGGTTGGTAAGGTTATTTAATGTATGACTCATGGTGAGGTGCCTGAGGTTTGGCGGAATGCTTGCATAGTGCCATTGTACAAAGGCAAAGGGGATAAAAGTGGGTGATCAAATTAAAGAGGTATAAGTTTCTTCAGTATTTCTGGGAAATTATATGGAACGGTATTGATTGAGAGGGTGAGGGCATGTACAGAGCATCAGATTGGGGAAGAGCAGTGTGGTTTCAGAAATGGTAGAGGATGTGTGGATCAGGTGTTTGCTTTGAAGAGTGTATGTGAGAAATACTTAGAAAAGCAAATGGATTTGTATGTAGCATTTATGGATCTGGAGAAGCCATATGCTAGAGTTGATAGAGAGGCTCTGTGGAAGGCATTAGGAATATATGGTGTGGGAGGCAAGTTGTTAGAGGCAGTGAAAAGTTTTTATTGAGGATGTAAGGCATATGTACGTGTAGTAAGAGAGGAAAGTGACTGGTTCTCAGTGAATGTAGGTTTGCGGCAGGGGTGTGTGATGTCGCCATGGTTGTTTAATTTGTTTATGGATGGGGTTGTTAGGGAGGTGAATGCAAGAGTTTTGGAAAGAGGGGCAAGTATGCAGTCTGTTGTGGCTGAGAGAGCTTGGGAAGCGAGTCAGTTGTTGTTTGCTGATGATACAGCACTGGTGGCTGATTCGTGTGAGAAACTGCAGAAACTGGTAACTGAGTTTGGTAAAGTGTGTGAAAGAAGAAAGCTCAGAGTAAATGTGAATAAGAGCAAGGTTATTAGGTACAGTAGTGTTGAGGGACAAGTCAACTGGGAGGTAAGTTTGAATGGAGAAAAACTGGAGGAAGTGAAGTGTTTTAGATATCTGGGAGTGGATTTGGCAGCAGGTGGAAACATGGAAGCGGAAGTGAATCATAGGGTGGGGGAGGGGGCAAAAGTTCTGGGAGTGTTAAAGAATGTGTGGAAGTCGAGAACATTACCTTGGAAAGCAAAAGTGGGTATGTTTGAAGGAATAGTGGTCCCAACAACGTTATATGGTTGCGAGGCGTGGGCTATGGATAGAGTTGTGCGCAGGAGGGTGGATGTGCTGGAAGTGAGATTTTTGAGGACAATATGTGGTGTGAGGTGGTTTGATCAAGTAAGTAATGACGGTAAGAGAGATGTGTGGTAATAAAAAGAGTGTGGTTGAGAGAGCAGAAGAAGGTGTTTTGAAATGGTTTGGTCACATGGAGAGAATGAGTGAGGAAAGATTGACCAACAGGATATATGTGTCAGAGGAAGAGGGAACGAGGAGAAGTGGGAGAACAAATTGGAGGTGGAAGGATGGAGTGCAAAAGATTTTGTGTGATCAGGGCCTGAACATGCAAGAGGGTGAAAGGCGTGCAAGGAATAGAGTGAATTGTATCGATGTGGTATACCGTGGTCGACGTGCTGTCAATGGATTGAACCAGGGCATGTGAAGCGTCTGGGGTAAACCATGGAAAGTTCTGTGGGGCCTGGATTTGGAAAGGGAACTGTGGTTTTGGTGCATTATTACATGACAGCTAGAGAGTGAGAGTGAACGAATGTGGCCTTTGTTGTCTTTTCCTAGCGCTACCTCACGCACATGAGGGAGGAGGAGGTTGTTACTTCATGTGTGGTGAGGTGGCGATGGGAATGAATAAAGGCAGACGGTATGAATTATGTACATGTGTATACATGTATATGTTGAGATGTATAGGTATGTATGTTTGCGTGTGTGGATGTGTATGTATATACATGTGTATGTGGGTGGGTTGGGCCATTCTTTCGTCTGTTTCCTTGCGCTACCTCGCAAACGCGGGAGACAGCGACAAATTAAAATAAAAAATTAAAAAAAAAAAGATGAAAATAAACTGCCTGAGGACAATTAGTGATATGAGCTGGACTAATCACATAGGAAATCATGGTGAAAGAAAAAGGTGTCATATGATTGAGTGAGCTACCTTGAAAGAGCTGAAATAGTTTGGAAATAGAGAGAATATGTGAAGATTGATTAACTTACAGGAACTGTGAGTCAGATCTGTAAGGGAAAAGGAGAGTAACTTGGCAACTAGCTCCCACAAAGAGATTATTGCCAAAAAAGCAATGCTAGGGTGTACTGCTCACTGCACAGTTTGCTTGCAGAATAATATTGTTTCTCTCTGCTATTACACTCATTATACAATTATTGAAAATTACTTTAACTAGCCTTCCCACTCCTGGTATCAATTTTCTATAAAAGAAGGAAACAAGGTGTCTGATATAGATGATTGAATAAATTGTGATGTAAATGAGAAGCACAGCAATGTGGCATTTGCAGGTATAACTGGGGGACCATGGGTATTCAGTATTATGAATGGAAATGGTGAACAACTTATGGAGTTGTGTGCAACAAAAGGACTGGAGAAGAAATAACAGGTGACTGAGAGTAAAATGGCAAGAGGTAACAGTGAGTGAGTGTGAGAAATGGGAGGTACTTCGGGAAGCAGTGCTGGCATGTGCACGAGATGCATGTGGCATGCGTCAAGTGGGAGGTAGTCAGATTAGAAAGGGTAGTGAGTGGTGTGATGAAGAAGTAAGATTACTAGTGACAGAGAAGAGAGAGGCATTTGGACAATTTTTGCAGGGAAAAATGCAATTGAGTGGGAGATGTATAAAAGAAAGAGACAGGAGGTCAAGAGAAAGGTGCAAGAGGTGAAAAAGAAGGCAAATGAGAGTTGGGGTGAGCAAGGATCAGTACTCTTAAGGGAGAATAAGCTGTTTTAAAAGATGTTTGTATAGTGTGAAAAAAAAACTCTTACATATATCATAACTGAAATGAGATGTGAAAGTAGTGATGAACTTCTCTTAAGATTATCTCTCTTTCTAAAAATGTACACCACTTTTGAAGTCTAATTTGAACATGGATTTATCGTGAGCATGGTTATGAATTTAAGCTCGTGCAGCATGAGATGGGATCACTGCCTGCATAGCAGAGACTGGAAGCCCAGTTCTGCAAAATCAATCCTCACATAGTGTGCATACCTTAATGTAGTTGACTTATTCATATAAACAGATTTGCTAAGGTTTTCGGAAAAGATGGAACAGTATGGTAAGCAGAGTGGTGAGTGTAAGTGAACTTGGAAAAAGGACCTGTGAGAAGAAATAACAGGTGACTGAGAGTAAAATGGCAAGAGGTAACAGTGAGTGAGTGTGAGAAATGGGAGGTACTTCGGGAAGCAGTGCTGGCATGTGCACGAGATGCATGTGGCATGCGTCAAGTGGGAGGTAGTCAGATTAGAAAGGGTAGTGAGTGGTGTGATGAAGAAGTAAGATTACTAGTGACAGAGAAGAGAGAGGCATTTGGACAATTTTTGCAGGGAAAAATGCAATTGAGTGGGAGATGTATAAAAGAAAGAGACAGGAGGTCAAGAGAAAGGTGCAAGAGGTGAAAAAGAGGGCAAATGAGAGTTGGGGTGAGCAAGGATCAGTACTCTTAAGGGAGAATAAGCTGTTTTAAAAGATGTTTGTATAGTGTGAAAAAAAAACTCTTACCATATATCATAACTGAAATGAGATGTGAAAGTAGTGATGAACTTCTCTTAAGATTATCTCTCTTTCTAAAAATGTACACCACTTTTGAAGTCTAATTTGAACATGGATTTATCGTGAGCATGGTTATGAATTTAAGCTCGTGCAGCATGAGATGGGATCACTGCCTGCATAGCAGAGACTGGAAGCCCAGTTCTGCAAAATCAATCCTCACATAGTGTGCATACCTTAATGTAGTTGACTTATTCCATATAAACAGATTTGCTAAGGTTTTCGGAAAAGATGGAACAGTATGGTAAGCAGAGTGGTGAGTGTAAGTGAACTTGGAAAAAGGACCTGTGAGAAGAAATAACAGGTGACTGAGAGTAAAATGGCAAGAGGTAACAGTGAGTGAGTGTGAGAAATGGGAGGTACTTCGGGAAGCAGTGCTGGCATGTGCACGAGATGCATGTGGCATGCGTCAAGTGGGAGGTAGTCAGATTAGAAAGGGTAGTGAGTGGTGTGATGAAGAAGTAAGATTACTAGTGACAGAGAAGAGAGAGGCATTTGGACAATTTTTGCAGGGAAAAATGCAATTGAGTGGGAGATGTATAAAAGAAAGAGACAGGAGGTCAAGAGAAAGGTGCAAGAGGTGAAAAAGAAGGCAAATGAGAGTTGGGGTGAGCAAGGATCAGTACTCTTAAGGGAGAATAAGCTGTTTTAAAAGATGTTTGTATAGTGTAAAAAAACTCTTACATATATCATAACTGAAATGAGATGTGAAAGTAGTGATGAACTTCTCTTAAGATTATCTCTCTTTCTAAAAATGTACACCACTTTTGAAGTCTAATTTGAACATGGATTTATCGTGAGCATGGTTATGAATTTAAGCTCGTGCAGCATGAGATGGGATCACTGCCTGCATAGCAGAGACTGGAAGCCCAGTTCTGCAAAATCAATCCTCACATAGTGTGCATACCTTAATGTAGTTGACTTATTCCATATAAACAGATTTGCTAAGGTTTTCGGAAAAGATGGAACAGTATGGTAAGCAGAGTGGTGAGTGTAAGTGAACTTGGAAAAAGGACCTGTGAGAAGAAATAACAGGTGACTGAGAGTAAAATGGCAAGAGGTAACAGTGAGTGAGTGTGAGAAATGGGAGGTACTTCGGGAAGCAGTGCTGGCATGTGCACGAGATGCATGTGGCATGCGTCAAGTGGGAGGTAGTCAGATTAGAAAGGGTAGTGAGTGGTGTGATGAAGAAGTAAGATTACTAGTGACAGAGAAGAGAGAGGCATTTGGACAATTTTTGCAGGGAAAAATGCAATTGAGTGGGAGATGTATAAAAGAAAGAGACAGGAGGTCAAGAGAAAGGTGCAAGAGGTGAAAAAGAAGGCAAATGAGAGTTGGGGTGAGCAAGGATCAGTACTCTTAAGGGAGAATAAGCTGTTTTAAAAGATGTTTGTATAGTGTGAAAAAAAAACTCTTACCATATATCATAACTGAAATGAGATGTTTGAGGACAATGTGTGGTGTGAGGTGGTTTGATCGAGTGAGTAACGTAAGGGTAAGAGAGATGTGTGGAAATAAAAAGAGCGTGGTTGAGAGAGCAGAAGAGAGTGTTTTGAAATGGTTTGGTCACATGGAGAGAATGAGTGAGGAAAGATTGTCCAAGAGGATATATGTGTCAGAGGTGGAGGGAATGAGGAGAAGTGGGAGACCATATTGGAGGTGGAAAGATGGAGTGAAAAAGATTTTGTGTGATCAGGGCCTGAACATGCAGGAGGGTGAAAGGCTGGCAAGGAATAGAGTGAATTGGATCGATGTAGTATACCGGGGTTGACGTGCTGTCAGTGGATTGAATCAGGGCATGTGAAGCGTCTGGGGTAAGCCATGGAATGCTGTGTAGGTATGTATATTTGCGTGTGTGGACGTATGTATATACATGTTTATATCTCCTCTTTACATTGTCTTATTTCTTCTCTTTCAACTTCCTTATTTACCACAAAAACAAACGTAAGCATTACTTTATCACTTTCTCCAAAAGGTGTATATGTGATCTTCTTCTCTCTTCATGATGACTTGTTTAAAGTCCTAGTTCTCATGGTGTGATTAGTACCTCTCATCCAAAAGTGTTCAATGACATACTGGATTAAATAATGTGCACATACTAAAAATGTCTCCATGATTCCCTGTCACCACAAGAATCCAAATCCCTACAAGTCTATCTCTTTACAACTGAATTCCCTGATTAGCAGAGCTTTACTTTTATTGATCAAGGCATGTGAAGCGTCCTGGGGTAAACCATGGAAAGTTCTGTGGGGCCTGGATGTGGAAAGGGAGCTGTGGTTTCAGTGCATTATACATGACAGCTAGAGACAGAGTGTGATTGAATGTGGCCTTTGTTGTCTTTTCCTAGCGCTACCTCACGCACATGAGGGAGGAGGAGGTTGTTACTTCATGTGTGGTGATAGTTCGTGGCGATGGGAATGAATAAAGGCAGACGGTATGAATTATGTACATGTGTATACATGTATATGTCTGTGTGTGAAGAGAAGAGAGAGGCATTTGGACAATTTTTGCAGGGAAAAATGCAATTGAGTGGGAGATGTATAAAAGAAAGAGACAGGAGGTCAAGAGAAAGGTGCAAGAGGTGAAAAAGAAGGCAAATGAGAGTTGGGGTGAGCAAGGATCAGTACTCTTAAGGGAGAATAAGCTGTTTTAAAAGATGTTTGTATAGTGTAAAAAAACTCTTACCATATATCATAACTGAAATGAGATGTGAAAGTAGTGATGAACTTCTCTTAAGATTATCTCTCTTTCTAAAAATGTACACCACTTTTGAAGTCTAATTTGAACATGGATTTATCGTGAGCATGGTTATGAATTTAAGCTCGTGCAGCATGAGATGGGATCACTGCCTGCATAGCAGAGACTGGAAGCCCAGTTCTGCAAAATCAATCCTCACATAGTGTGCATACCTTAATGTAGTTGACTTATTCCATATAAACAGATTTGCTAAGGTTTTCGGAAAAGATGGAACAGTATGGTAAGCAGAGTGGTGAGTGTAAGTGAACTTGGAAAAAGGACCTGTGAGAAGAAATAACAGGTGACTGAGAGTAAAATGGCAAGAGGTAACAGTGAGTGAGTGTGAGAAATGGGAGGTACTTCGGGAAGCAGTGCTGGCATGTGCACGAGATGCATGTGGCATGCGTCAAGTGGGAGGTAGTCAGATTAGAAAGGGTAGTGAGTGGTGTGATGAAGAAGTAAGATTACTAGTGACAGAGAAGAGAGAGGCATTTGGACAATTTTTGCAGGGAAAAATGCAATTGAGTGGGAGATGTATAAAAGAAAGAGACAGGAGGTCAAGAGAAAGGTGCAAGAGGTGAAAAAGAAGGCAAATGAGAGTTGGGGTGAGCAAGGATCAGTACTCTTAAGGGAGAATAAGCTGTTTTAAAAGATGTTTGTATAGTGTGAAAAAAAAACTCTTACCATATATCATAACTGAAATGAGATGTGAAAGTAGTGATGAACTTCTCTTAAGATTATCTCTCTTTCTAAAAATGTACACCACTTTTGAAGTCTAATTTGAACATGGATTTATCGTGAGCATGGTTATGAATTTAAGCTCGTGCAGCATGAGATGGGATCACTGCCTGCATAGCAGAGACTGGAAGCCCAGTTCTGCAAAATCAATCCTCACATAGTGTGCATACCTTAATGTAGTTGACTTATTCCATATAAACAGATTTGCTAAGGTTTTCGGAAAAGATGGAACAGTATGGTAAGCAGAGTGGTGAGTGTAAGTGAACTTGGAAAAAGGACCTGTGAGAAGAAATAACAGGTGACTGAGAGTAAAATGGCAAGAGGTAACAGTGAGTGAGTGTGAGAAATGGGAGGTACTTCGGGAAGCAGTGCTGGCATGTGCACGAGATGCATGTGGCATGCGTCAAGTGGGAGGTAGTCAGATTAGAAAGGGTAGTGAGTGGTGTGATGAAGAAGTAAGATTACTAGTGACAGAGAAGAGAGAGGCATTTGGACAATTTTTGCAGGGAAAAATGCAATTGAGTGGGAGATGTATAAAAGAAAGAGACAGGAGGTCAAGAGAAAGGTGCAAGAGGTGAAAAAGAAGGCAAATGAGAGTTGGGGTGAGCAAGGATCAGTACTCTTAAGGGAGAATAAGCTGTTTTAAAAGATGTTTGTATAGTGTGAAAAAAAAACTCTTACATATATCAT
This sequence comes from Panulirus ornatus, assembly GCF_036320965.1. NCBI lineage: Eukaryota > Metazoa > Arthropoda > Malacostraca > Decapoda > Palinuridae > Panulirus > Panulirus ornatus. The sequence goes on from NC_092276.1 coordinate 6,221,191, forward strand.
AACTGAAATGAGATGTGAAAGTAGTGATGAACTTCTCTTAAGATTATCTCTCTTTCTAAAAATGTACACCACTTTTGAAGTCTAATTTGAACATGGATTTATCGTGAGCATGGTTATGAATTTAAGCTCGTGCAGCATGAGATGGGATCACTGCCTGCATAGCAGAGACTGGAAGCCCAGTTCTGCAAAATCAATCCTCACATAGTGTGCATACCTTAATGTAGTTGACTTATTCCATATAAACAGATTTGCTAAGGTTTTCGGAAAAGATGGAACAGTATGGTAAGCAGAGTGGTGAGTGTAAGTGAACTTGGAAAAAGGACCTGTGAGAAGAAATAACAGGTGACTGAGAGTAAAATGGCAAGAGGTAACAGTGAGTGAGTGTGAGAAATGGGAGGTACTTCGGGAAGCAGTGCTGGCATGTGCACGAGATGCATGTGGCATGCGTCAAGTGGGAGGTAGTCAGATTAGAAAGGGTAGTGAGTGGTGTGATGAAGAAGTAAGATTACTAGTGACAGAGAAGAGAGAGGCATTTGGACAATTTTTGCAGGGAAAAATGCAATTGAGTGGGAGATGTATAAAAGAAAGAGACAGGAGGTCAAGAGAAAGGTGCAAGAGGTGAAAAAGAAGGCAAATGAGAGTTGGGGTGAGAGACTATCAATTAAATTTTAGGGAGAATAAAAAGATGTTTTTGGAAAGAGGTAAATAAAGTGCGTAAGACAAGGGAACAAATGGGAACTTCAGTGAAGGGCGCAAATGGGGAGGTGATAACAAGTAGTGGTGATGTGAAAAGATGGAGTAAGTATTTTGAAGGTTTGTTGAATGTGTTTGATGATAGAGTGGCAGATATAGGGTGTTTTGGTTGAGGTGGTGTGCAAAGTTACAGGGTTAGGGAAAATAATTTGATAAACAGAGAAGAGGTAGTAAAAGCTTTGTGGAAGACAAAAGCCGGCAAGACAGCAGCTTTGGATGGTATTGCAGTGGAATTTATTAAAAAAGGGGGTGACTGTATTGTTGACTGGTTGGTAAGGTTATTTAATGTATGACTCATGGTGAGGTGCCTGAGGTTTGGCGGAATGCTTGCATAGTGCCATTGTACAAAGGCAAAGGGGATAAAAGTGGGTGATCAAATTAAAGAGGTATAAGTTTCTTCAGTATTTCTGGGAAATTATATGGAACGGTATTGATTGAGAGGGTGAGGGCATGTACAGAGCATCAGATTGGGGAAGAGCAGTGTGGTTTCAGAAATGGTAGAGGATGTGTGGATCAGGTGTTTGCTTTGAAGAGTGTATGTGAGAAATACTTAGAAAAGCAAATGGATTTGTATGTAGCATTTATGGATCTGGAGAAGCCATATGCTAGAGTTGATAGAGAGGCTCTGTGGAAGGCATTAGGAATATATGGTGTGGGAGGCAAGTTGTTAGAGGCAGTGAAAAGTTTTTATTGAGGATGTAAGGCATATGTACGTGTAGTAAGAGAGGAAAGTGACTGGTTCTCAGTGAATGTAGGTTTGCGGCAGGGGTGTGTGATGTCGCCATGGTTGTTTAATTTGTTTATGGATGGGGTTGTTAGGGAGGTGAATGCAAGAGTTTTGGAAAGAGGGGCAAGTATGCAGTCTGTTGTGGCTGAGAGAGCTTGGGAAGCGAGTCAGTTGTTGTTTGCTGATGATACAGCACTGGTGGCTGATTCGTGTGAGAAACTGCAGAAACTGGTAACTGAGTTTGGTAAAGTGTGTGAAAGAAGAAAGCTCAGAGTAAATGTGAATAAGAGCAAGGTTATTAGGTACAGTAGTGTTGAGGGACAAGTCAACTGGGAGGTAAGTTTGAATGGAGAAAAACTGGAGGAAGTGAAGTGTTTTAGATATCTGGGAGTGGATTTGGCAGCAGGTGGAAACATGGAAGCGGAAGTGAATCATAGGGTGGGGGAGGGGGCAAAAGTTCTGGGAGTGTTAAAGAATGTGTGGAAGTCGAGAACATTACCTTGGAAAGCAAAAGTGGGTATGTTTGAAGGAATAGTGGTCCCAACAACGTTATATGGTTGCGAGGCGTGGGCTATGGATAGAGTTGTGCGCAGGAGGGTGGATGTGCTGGAAGTGAGATTTTTGAGGACAATATGTGGTGTGAGGTGGTTTGATCAAGTAAGTAATGACGGTAAGAGAGATGTGTGGTAATAAAAAGAGTGTGGTTGAGAGAGCAGAAGAAGGTGTTTTGAAATGGTTTGGTCACATGGAGAGAATGAGTGAGGAAAGATTGACCAACAGGATATATGTGTCAGAGGAAGAGGGAACGAGGAGAAGTGGGAGAACAAATTGGAGGTGGAAGGATGGAGTGCAAAAGATTTTGTGTGATCAGGGCCTGAACATGCAAGAGGGTGAAAGGCGTGCAAGGAATAGAGTGAATTGTATCGATGTGGTATACCGTGGTCGACGTGCTGTCAATGGATTGAACCAGGGCATGTGAAGCGTCTGGGGTAAACCATGGAAAGTTCTGTGGGGCCTGGATTTGGAAAGGGAACTGTGGTTTTGGTGCATTATTACATGACAGCTAGAGAGTGAGAGTGAACGAATGTGGCCTTTGTTGTCTTTTCCTAGCGCTACCTCACGCACATGAGGGAGGAGGAGGTTGTTACTTCATGTGTGGTGAGGTGGCGATGGGAATGAATAAAGGCAGACGGTATGAATTATGTACATGTGTATACATGTATATGTCTGTGTGTGAAGAGAAGAGAGAGGCATTTGGACAATTTTTGCAGGGAAAAAATGCAATTGAGTGGGAGATGTATAAAAGAAAGAGACAGGAGGTCAAGAGAAAGGTGCAAGAGGTGAAAAAGAGGGCAAATGAGAGTTGGGGTGAGAGAGTACCATTAAATTTTAGGGAGAATAAAATAAATAATAATAAATAAATAAAATAAAAAGATGTTCTGGAAGGAGGTAAATAAAGTGCGTAAGACAAGGAAGCAAATGGGAACTTCAGTGAAGGGCGCAAATGGGGAGGTGATAACAAGTAGTGGTGATGTGAGAAGGAGATGGAGTGAGTATTTTGAAGGTTTGTTGAATGTTTGATGATAGAGTGGCAGATATAGGGTGTTTTGGTCGAGGTGGTGTGCAAAGTGAGAGGGTTAGGGAAAATGATTTGGTAAACAGAGAAGAGGTAGTAAAAGCTTTGCGGAAGATGAAAGCCGGCAAGGCAGCAGGTTTGGATGGTATTGCAGTGGAATTTATTAAAAAAGGGGGTGACTGTATTGTTGACTGGTTGGTAAGGTTATTTAATGTATGTATGACTCATGGTGAGGTGCCTGAAGATTGGCGGAATGCGTGCATAGTGCCTTTGTACAAAGGCAAAGGGGATAAGAGTGAGTGCTCAAATTACAGAGGTATAAGTTTGTTGAGTATTCCTGGTAAATTATATGGGAGGGTATTGATTGAGAGGGTGAAGGCATGTACAGAGCATCAGATTGGGGAAGAGCAGTGTGGTTTCAGAAGTGGTAGAGGATGTGTGGATCAGGTGTTTGCTTTGAAGAATGTATGTGAGAAATACTTAGAAAAGCAAATGGATTTGTATGTAGCATTTATGGATCTGGAGAAGGCATATGATTGAGTTGATAGAGATGCTCTGTGGAAGGTATTAAGAATATATGGTGTGGGAGGCAAGTTGTTAGAAGCAGTGAAAAGTTTTTATCGAGGATGTAAGGCATGTGTATGTGTAGGAAGAGAGGAAAGTGATTGGTTCTCAGTGAATGTAGGTTTGCGGCAGGGGTGTGTAATGTCGCCATGGTTGTTTAATTTGTTTATGGATGGGGTTGTTAGGGAGGTGAATGCAAGAGTTTTGGAAAGAGGGGCAAGTATGAAGTCTGTTGTGGATGAGAGAGCTTGGGAAGTGAGTCAGTTGTTGTTTGCTCATGATACAGCTCTGGTGGCTGATTCATGTGAGAAACTGCAGAAGCTGGTCACTGAGTTTGGTAAAGTGTGTTAAAGAAGAAAGTGAAGAGTAAATGTGAATAAGAGCAAGGTAATTAGGTACAGTAGGGTTGAGGGTCAAGTCAACTGGGAGGTAAGTTTGAATGGAGAAAAACTGGAGGAAGTAAAGTGTTTTAGATATCTGGGAGTGGATCTGGCAGCAGATGGAACCATGGAAGCGAAAATGGATCACAGGGTGGGGGAGGGGGCGAAAATCCTGGCAGCCTTGAAGAATGTGTGGAAGTCGAGAACATTATCTCGGAAAGCAAAAATGGGTATGTTTGAAGGAATAGTGGTTCCAACAATGTTGTATGGTTGCGAGGCGTGGGCTACGGATAGAGTTGTGCGCAGGAGGATGGATGTGCTGGAAATGAGATGTTTGAGGACAATGTGTGGTGTGAGGTGGTTTGATCGAGTAAGCAACGTAAGGGTAAGAGAGATGTGTGGAAATAAAAAGAGCGTGGTTGAGAGAGCAGAAGAGGGTGTTTTGAAATGGTTTGGGCACATGGAGAGAATGAGTGAGGAAAGATTGTCCAAGAGGATATATGTGTGTCGGAGGTGGAGGGAACGAGGAGAAGTGGGAGACCATATTGGAGGTGGAAAGATGGAGTGAAAAAGATTTTGTGTGATCAAGGCCTGAACATGCAGGAGGGTGAAAGGCTGGCAAGGAATAGAGTGAATTGGATCGATGTAGTATACCGGGGTTGACGTGCTGTCAGTGGATTGAATCAGGGCATGTGAAGCGTCTGGGGTAAACCATGGATAGCTGTGTAAGTATGTATATTTGCGTGTGTGGACGTATGTATATACATGTGTATGGGGGTGGGTTGGGCCATTTCTTTCGTCTGTTTCCTTGCGCTACCTCGCAAACGCGGGAGACAGCGAAAAAAAAAAAAAACGCAAGTGAAATATAAAAACAAATATATGAACTTTCACCAAAACATCATCTGAGAACTACTACACTCAGACATGACAACATTGCACAAGTATCTAAATCAAGAACACAAATAGGTTTTAATACTGCCAATGGTATAGCAGAAGTGTTATACTGTTTCAACCAAGATGCAAGAGTAAGAATCCCCATGAAAAATCCTACCTCGATGATCAAGTACATAAACTGTAATTAGGTCATTTTCTTTTTATGATAGCCAAACTGTATATCAGTATGCTGGGAAGAGGTGATCTTTTTTTACTATAGCCAATCTGTATATCAGTACAATGGGAAGAAGCATCTACCCAGTTTCACTCCTAGAAAACTCAGTAACAGCACCTTTAAAGGAGGTATCAATTTCCCTACAATTAAATACAAGCCAGAGACAGCATTCTTTCTTTACCCATATCAGAGAGTAAATATGATTTAAGGAGCTACTCTGGTGGCTGGTGACTTGGAATGTTGCACAAATTCTAAAGATTATGAATAAGTTTGTGAAGAATATTTTGTCTTGCTATTTCAGTCTCTTTCTTTCTGTGTTATCCATTCACACTGCACTCCCTTAACTTAGTATCCAGAATATCAGGTGAAGGTACATACTTTTTGAACAACTAAAAACCATCCATGGTTAATCTGTTTCTATTTTTTAGGCAGCTGGTTATCAGTCCAATGCCCACTGCTGCTTTATGGTGCAAATCAGTATACCTTGTCCTTATCTCACTTAAAAGATGGTCCATAAAGGGGACAGGCAAGTGCTTTTCTGTAATTGTTTCCTGTAGTCTCCAAGGGAACATTACAACACATGAATCTGCTTAGTGCCATACCACATGTCCTTGGTTTCCACACACCTAGGTCTAACTCCTTTGCTAAGTACAAAACCTGCAGAAAACTCTTGTTGTGAAATGCATCATCAACATCCAATCTAGCATCACTTAACAAAATCTGAATGAGCCTGAAGCAGTCTACAACCCTTCCAACATCAAATGACCTCTCTTGAATGGATTTTCTAAGTCTCCTCACACAGATTAAGCAAAACTTAAATGTAATCAATGATACAAGAAAGGCAAAGAAACAGACAGAGTTAAGCAAAGACTATGCATTAGCATCTCTAAGTGTGTGAGTGTTTGGTTCAGCTGCAAAAGCCCTAAAGTATTTTAACAACAGCAGGTAAAAAATCAATGACTGAATGAATTTGTGAAACTTGTAAAGCACTAAAACCTTCTGTTATTCAGCATTTTTTAGTATGAAAAAGATATCTAAAAACTTTAAACTATCTACTTTGATTTAAATACTTTTACCTCTTTTAAAAGATACCTAAACACTTAAAAGTATTCACATGGAATTATATATTTTGGCTTCCTTTAAAATATTAATCTAAATGTATATATTTGTCTAAAACTTCTTCAACAATACTTTCATTTTTTCCCCTTTATCATATAACTCATATTTGGTTCTGAGACTGCAGGTGTCAAAGACTGGGGCAGGGCTCTTCACCATAAAGTGAACATGGGTCAACTTAGTATAGACAGTCCTCAGTCAACTAAGAATGGTCTCATTATGGTGATTCCTGTTGAAGGAGTGTCATTCTTCAAAGCCTTTCTTTATCCTGTGTAGTTTGTTATTCTTCTGGGCCCCCAAGCCCCATCTAGTCTGCCATTTATATCTAATGCAATAATCTATTTTCCTCATAAAATAATTGTGATGAGTAACCTTCATATACAGATTGTTAATTATAGCCGTTTTAGCCTTACCCTCTGGTATTTCATTACATCATCCCATATTGCATCATTCCGTGTCCAGGACACCAATAGGATTCAACATTTGGCTCTGAGAGGATTCTTACAATTCAATCTTGGATTTTTTGAACTATGAGATGCAATGATATATAGTATGATATGGCTTGAAGTGCTCATTGGAGATCAGATTAAATTGTAAATTTCTTTTCTTGAGATTGTTTAATTAACTTTTGTGCAGTCTACATATCACCAAGTGCTGTAAAGAATACGCAAGATTCTTTAAGTTCATTTTGCTATATGAGGTTCTTCTCTAACAACTAGGGCAAGGCCTACACTATTACATTCTGAGATATCAGTATTTTTATTCTATCTGTGTGAACAGTATCACATTGGAGAAATTTATCTTACATGGTTAAAAAAAAAAATTTCATCCAGTCTCTGCAAAGTTAAATCTAAGCATCCTTTCAGGGAGGGAACCATGCAAATCCAACTTCATTATTTATGTCCAAACCAATCTCATCAATGGTATCTTTTATTCCTAAAAATTTTTGGATGATGATCAAATACCTCAGTGCTTTTTGGCAGCAAAAATATACTTACAGGTAGGATTAAATGGTGTACTTTTAAGCCTATAGGGATACACCCATTCCTTGCTTTATGTTCTGCAAAAACCTCATATAAAGAGAAATCACATAGCAAACCAATAAAAATAAAGAGAAACTGAAGTTTAGGCACATTTTCTACCACACACACACACATGCACAGTTGAAAATTTTGACCACATAAAAAGAATAACCGGTAGAAGTAAGTTTCCAGTAGAATAGCTCAATTGCATGTAGTGATCCTGCTTAATGCAAGGGATGGGTATTCTTCAAGCCATGTTCTTCACATTATAACTTCATGGAGGTTAGCCAGAGTCTGCAAACAGACTTTCAGCCGTAGGAGACCTGAATGCTCCTGTACATATTCTAATAACAAGATTATGGAAAACATAAACAGTGTTATGCGGCCAATGAATGCATATGACAATCATTTTCTAGTTTCAATGTAAATAATGAATCATAACCTAAGAATGGTTTCCTACCTGCTCCCTAGGAGCTGTGAGACACTCCATTCCAAATGTTTTGTGACTTTGGCACTTTCCTTTAAAGAGGAGCCCATGTCAATCTTCTATTAATTATCTCTATTTCTCCATGTCACAGGTGGTGTTCCTCTTTCACCAACCCCTTTCATCGTAATATCACACTCTCGTTGTAAACTTCCTGTCTTGCATTCTTTCTACATGCCCAAACCACCTCAAAGAATCACATTTCACCCACTCTACCACTCCTCAATTCATTCCCTTTGCATTCCCTGCATACCAAATCTCTTATACATCTCCTCATATTTTTTCTTCATTCAATCTACTCATACCAAAGGCACCTCTCAAACTGCTCATTTCCACAGCCTGGATTCCGGAACTCAGTGTCTCATTCCATGTCCATGTTTTGACTTCACAAGGCAAGGCTGGGACTATGCTGTCCCTTAATCCTTTCTTTACTTCCATACTTCCACCTCTACCCTTCATCATTCTATCAAAGGACCCAACAACTCTTCTACCCTGTAATGCTCTCTCTCTCCCTAATTTCTCCTTCCATATCACCAAACTTACCCATCATAGCTCCTAAATACTTATTTTCTCTCACCTCTTCTAGTCTTTCTCACCTCATATCCGTAACATAGTTTAGTATACTTTCTTGTCTCACTCTAATGGGCTTTGCAAAATCTATACTTTCACTTTGTTTCATTTAAAGCATATGAACTTTAATTTTTACTTGCATTTACCTTAAATCATCTACATTTAAGGGACTTCATGAAAAACTTACAACTCGTCTTCACTCTCAGCAAACTTCACAGCATCATCTGCAAACAGGCATGTAACTAACCATCATACCACACCATCATACTCCATCTCTGCATCCCCTTTCCCTAGTTTTGTTTTCATCTCTCATCTCTCCATCCATACATATATTAAAAGGCCACAGTGACATCACACAGCTGTACCTCATAACCATATGCATAACAAACCTTTCACTCAACTCTGTATTCACTCTTACACATGCATTTGCTCCTGTATAGAAAGTGTTTACACCATCAAAACAGTTGTCCTGCTACCCCATATATCCTTAACACATCCCATAAAGCATTCCACTTGAATCTGTTATAAACTTTCTCCAAAACCATAAAGGCTGCAACTCAACTCCAAGCCCATGTAACAATATTTCAAACCAAAATATGGACTGATAAGATACTGAAGTCAATATGCAAATCATAAAATGGTACAAAAATCAGCATGATTTTAGTTCAAATTCATTCCCAGCCCCTCACTTATTCTTTCTCTTTAAAGTCATACCCAGCCAAATTCCTAAAAAAAAATGTGTGAAATTAACAAAATGGAAGAAAAATTCTTAATTATTCTTTTCTTCTCAATTCTAAACATTACATGCTGTTTAGCAATAAAAGAAGAGCATAATGTCAAGTAGCAACACTCAGGAATAAATAATTAAACCTGGTGACATAAAACTGCAAAATATATAAAACTCTTAATTCACTAACAAGAACTGGTAATGACTCTAAATGATAATTGCAGTATAATCTGTTGTCTACTCACCTTTTACTAGAAGCTTTTTCCATAAATTGGCAAATATGATTCATGAATATAGGTTATAGTAACCAGTTCCTCCTGCTTCTTCATTAGCTTGAACTGTCTGGTTAGAATTCTCTATCAAGTTACCTTAAGTTTTGGAAATCTTAACCATATAAAACTAGGGGCATATCAACTCCAAGGCCAGGTAGTTCTCACCATCACCTCTAAACCTACTGTAACAGAATAAACCTACCACCAAATTGTGAAAGAACTTAAATATACCCTAAAAGTTAGTCATTACTGTGGTAATGTAACCTTAATTCGAGAACAATTAAATTTTACATACACATATGCCTACGTAAAGATAACATCTGTCTTCCTCTCCCTTTGTGCCTCTATTATATATTTCTTTCCTCTCTCTACTGTATACTTCGTACAGTATCTCAAACAAACAAATAAAACAATGACCACACACAAAGGTGAATATCAACTCATTTACATCAAAGCACAGTTTATGGCATTCTACATGATACACCTTGTGAATGAGTTATGGCTGTAAAAAAACAAAAGATTAACAATTTCCCTTTACATAAGCTGTGCCTGTAGTAAAAACAATGAATATCAATAATCACTATAACAAAAATGAGTTGTGGCTGTAAAAGAATAAATAAACAGACACTTAAATGGTGAACAGTCCAATCAGCATAACTGAGCTGTGGCACAGTGAAACAAATGCAATTCCGTACTCCATATATATGAGCTGTAGTAGTTTGGGAACAAAAAGATAAGAACAATCAACAATAAAGAGTAAGTGAGCTATCAGAGTAGGGAAATAGAAAAAAGACTGACCTGAACACCAATATCAACTAAGCTGTAGTAAATGAAACCTAAAACAAAAATTAAGAGCTCAAAAAAATCCTACGAACAATCATTTTATTCCAATACCCAACCTCACCTATTCTAGGTCTTAACTGAAGCAAATGCTAGTCTAACCAAACAAATTTCTATTTGCCTATGTCTGCTACCTCAGTTAGGTTACATAATCTAAGCTATGTAAGTCCTAACAAAATATTTTGATATGGTTAGATGCGCTACCTAGGTTGCTTGGTAGTGGAATACAAAAATTACTCACTTATTCAGTACATAATTTTTTTTTTTTTTTTTTTTTTTTTTTCCCCCCCCCCCCCCCCCAAAAGAAGGAACAGAGAAGGGGGCCAGGTGAGGATATTCCCTCAAAGGCCCAGTCCTCTGTTCTTAGCGCTACCTCGCTAATGCGGGAAATGGCGAATAGTATGAAAAAAAAAAAAAAAAAAAAAAAAAAAAAAAAATTTCCATCATGCACTATATCATTAAACACATTCTGAGGTTGTAAGTTGCAAGAGGTGGTGATGAGATGAGAAGATGAGAGTGAGCAATTTGAAAGATTGCTGAATGTCTTATGATGATACGGTGGCAGATATAAGGAGTATGGCAGATGAAGGTGACAAAGGGAGAGATTCATGGAAATTGGTTTGGTGAAGAGATAACAGGTGGTGAAAGCTTTCATAAAATGGAATGTGGTAATGCAGCTGAAATGGATTGGTATTACATCTGAATTCCTTACAAAAGGGGATGACTGTGTTGATAATTGGTTAGTTAGGATTTTCAATGTATGCATGAATCATGATGAGGTGCCTGAGGATTGGCAGAATACATGTACAGTGCCATTCTTTATGGCAAGGGTGACAAAGGTGAGCGTTTAAACAACAAAGGTACAAGACGTGAGTGTAACTGGTAAGTTGTACAGGAAAGTGGTGATTGAGAGGGTGAAAGCATGTACAAAGCATCAGACTGAGGAAGAACAATGTGGTTTCAGGAGTGGTAGCGGATGTGTGGATTAGGTACTTGCTTTGAAGAATGTGTATGAGAGATACCTAGTGAAGCAGAAGGATTTGTATGTTACATTTATGGATCTGGAGAAAGCACACGATAGGGTTGAGAGAAACCTTGTGGTAGATCTTACAAATATATGGAGTGGGAGGAAAGCTACTAGGAGCAGTGAAAATTTTTTATTAAAAGTGTAAAGTATGTGTTCAAGTAAGAATAGATGAGAATGATAGTTCCAGGCGAAGCTTAGTCTGCAGCAGGGTGTATGACGTCACAATGCCTTTTTAATTTGTCTAAGGGGAGGATGGTGAGAGAGGGTCCGAAAGTGTCACCTGTTATTTGTTGATGACACAGCAATGGAGGCAGGTTCAAATCAGAAACTGCAGAAGTTAGTGAATGAGTTTAGGTGTGTGAAAGAGAGAAATTGAGAGTAAATGGTATCAGATTTATTAGTGTTTAGCAAGGTACAGGGACAGGTTGGGTTAGTTGGGGTTTGAGTCTGAATGGAGAAAATTTGGAAGACATGAAGTGTTTCAGATACTTGAGAGTGGACACTGCAGGAAACAGAACCATGGAAGAAGAGGTGAGTCACACGATGGGTGAGGTGGTGACAGTTCTTGAAGCACTAAGGAATGTGTGAAGAGGTCGTTATCTTTTTATTTCCACCTCTCTTACCCTTTCATTACATATTCAATCAAACCACCTCACACCACATATTGTCCTTGAACTTCTAATTTCCAACACATCCACCCTCCTCTACACAACCCTATCTACAGCCCATGCCTTGCAACCATGTAATAATGTTGGAACTATTATTCTTTCAAACATACCTATTTTTGTTCTCTGAGATACCATTCTCTACACAATTTTCATTGCTCCCAGAACCTTTGCCCCGTCTACCACCCTATGACTCACTCCTGCTTCCAGGGCTGCATTGCTACCAAGTCCACTCCTAAATATCTATAAAACTTCACTTCCTCCCATTTTTTCTCCATTCAAACTTAATTCCCAACTAACTTCTCCCTCAATGCTGCTGTTCCTAAAAACCTTGTTTTATTCAACTCTTCAAACACTCAGTCACCAGCTTCCGCAGTTCCTTGCTTGAATCCACCAACAGTGCTTTATCATCGGCAAACAACAACTGACTCACTTCACAGGCCTTCTCATCCACAAGAGACTGCATATTTGCCCCTCTCTCTAAGGCTCTTGCATTTACCTTCCTCACTACCCTATCCATAAACAAATTAAACAACCATGGTGACTTCTTACACCCCTACCACAGACTGAACTTCACTGGGAACCATTCACTCTCCTCTTTTCCTACTCATACACATGCCTTACAACCTCGATAATAACTTCTCTGCTTCTAGCAGCTTAACTTCCACACCATATATTCTTAAGACCTTCCACAAAGTGTCTCTATCAACCCTATCATATGCCCTCTCCAGATCCACAAATGCCATATACAAATACATTCATTTTTTGAAAGTATTTCTCACATACATTCTTCAAACCAAACACCTGATCTGCATGTCCTCTATCACTTCTGAAACCACAGAGCTCCTCCACAACCTGAAGCTCTGTGCATGCCTTCACCCTCTCAATCAATAGCTCCCATAAAATATACCACATATACTCAACAAACTTATGCCTCTGTAGTTTGAAGACTCACCTCTATCCCCTTTGTCTTTGCACAATGGCACTATACAAGCATTCTGCCAATCCTCAGGTACTTAACCATGATCCATACATAAAATGAATAACCTAACCAACCATTCAACAAGACAATTACCACCTTTAATGATGAATTCAATTGCAATACCATTCAAATCTGCTGCCTTGCAGCATTTCATCTTTCACAAGGCTTTCGTCACCTCTGCTATTTTCACCAAACCACTCTCCATGACTCTTTCAATACTCATACCACCCCAACCAAAAAAATCTACATCTGCCACTCTATCATCAAACACAATTAACAATCCTGCAAAATACTCACTCCACCTCCTCCTCACTCCATCACTACCTTTTATTACTTCCCCTTTTGCCGCTCCACTAGTGTTCCCATCTGTTCTCTTGTCTTTCACACATTATTTACCTCATTCCAAAACATCATTTTATCATCACTCAAAAATACTACCTATCTCTCATCCCTTCTCATCTTGGTTACATCCAAACACATTCAAACATCCCAATCTGAGCCTTTGAGGAGGATAAGTACTCCCCATCTGGCTCCTATTTCCTCAATTAGGAACAAAAAATGAAAGGGAAGGTTTTCAGTGTCCCCCACTCCTACCCCTGTCCCCTCTATTTGCCTTCTTTGACAAGAATGGGGATATGGAGGTAGAATAGTGATGCTATTTCACGTGGGGTGGAGTGGCACTGGGATGGATGAGGAAGAAGTGGGAGACCAAAAAGGAGGTGGAAGGATGGAGTGAAAAGATTTTGAGCAGTCAGGACCTGAACATACAGGAGGGTGAAAGGCGAGTAAGGAATAAAGTGAATTGGAATGATGTGGTATACTGGCGTCGATATGCTGTCAATGGATTGAACCAGGGCATGTGAAGCATCTGGGATAAACCATGGAAAGTTTTGTGCGGCCTGGATGTGGAAAGGGAGTTGTGGTTTTGGTACATCACACATGACAGCTAGAATGAGTGTGAATGAATGTAGCCTTTGTTGTCTTTTCCTAGCGCTACCTTATGCATGCGCGGGGGGAGGAGGTGGGAATGGATGAAGGCAGCATGTATGAATATGTACATGTGTATATATGTATGTGTCTGTGTATGCATGTACATGTGTACATATGTATGTGTCTGTGTATGCATATGTTGAAATGTGTAGGTATGTATATGTGTGTGCGGGAGAGTTTATGTATATACTTGTGTATATGGGTGGGTTAAGCCATTCTTTCGTCTGTTTCCTTGTGCTACCTCATTAATGCAGGAGACAGCAACAAAGTATAATAAATAATTTGTTTATGGATGGGGTGCGTTAGGGAGGTGAACGCAAGAGTTTTGGAGAGAGGGTCAAGTATGCAGTCGTTGTGGATGAGAGGGCTTGGGAAGTGAGTCAGTTGCTGTTCGCTGATGATACGGCGCTGGTGGCTGATTCAGGTGAGAAACTGCAGAAGTTGGTGATTGAGTTTGGTAAAGTGTGTGAAAGAAGAAAGCTGAGAGTAAATGTGAATAAGAGCAAGGTTATAAGGTTCAGTAGGGTTGAGGGTCGAGTCAATTGGGAGGTAAGTTTGAATGGAGAAAACTGGAGGAAGTGAAGTGTTTTAGATATCTGGGAGTGGATTTGACAATGGATGGAAGCAGAAGTGAGTCACAGGGTTGGGGAGGGGGCAAAAGTTCTATGAGTGTTGAAGAATGTATGGAAGGCGAGAATATTATCTGAGAGAGCAAAAATGGGTATGTTTGAAGGAATAGTGGTTCCAACAATGTTAAATGGTTGTGAGGCATGTGCTGTAGATAGGGTTGTGCAGAGGAGGGTGGATGTGTTGGAAATGGGATGTTTGAGGACAATATGTGGTGTGAGGTGGTTTGATCGAGTAAGTAATGAAAGGGTAAGAGAGATGTGTGGTAATAAAAAGAATGTGGATGAGAGAGCAGAAGAGGGTGTACTGAAATGGTTTGGTCACATGGAGAGAATGAATGAGGAAAGATTGACAAAGAGGATATGTGTGTCACAGGTGGAGGGAACGAGAAGTGTGAGACCAAATTGAAGGTGGAAGGATGGAGTGAAAAAGATTTTGAGCGATCGGGGCCTGAACATACAGGAGGGTGAAAGGCGTGCAAGGAATAGAGTGAATTGGAACGACGTGGTATACCGAGGTCGACGTGCTATCAGTGGATTGAACCAGGGCATGTGAAGCGTCTGGGGTAAACCATGAAAAGTTTGGGGGGCCTGGATGTGGAAAGGGAGCTGTGGTTTTCGGTGCATTACACATGACAGCTAGAGACAGAGTGTGAACGAACATGGCCTTTGTTGTCTTTTCTTAGTGCTACCTCACACAGGGAGGCCATGGGAATGGATGAAGGCAGCATGTATGAATATGTACATGTGTATATGTCTTTGTATGAATATGTACGTATACAATGAAATGTATAGGAATGTATGAATATGTGTGTGTGTGGGCGTTTATGTATATACATGTGTATGGGGGTGGGTTGGGGCGTGTGTGTATATGAATGGATGGGTTGTTTTTTGTCTGTTTCCTGGCAGTACCTAGCTGACACGGGAAACGGCGATCAAGTAAAATAAATGAATAAATGTAAAAACATATATTCTTTTTCTTGTTAATGCATATTCACCATTTCCCGTGCTAGCAAAGTAGCATCAAGAACAACAGACAGTCTTAGATGGAACAATCCTCACTTGTCCCCCTTCAGTGTTCCTGCTTTTGGAAAAGTAAAACAGGAGGTGGGGAGATTTCCAACCCCTGCTCCCACTCCTTTTAGTCTCCTTCTATGACATGCAGGGAATATGTGGAAAGTGTTCTCTCTTCTCTATCCCCAAATACATATTATACTATATTATTATCATTATCATACTTGATTGCCACTTCCCACATCATATATACATTCAAGCTCATACATGTACATATAAAAATCAACATATACACACATACATACACAGCCATATACATATATACAAATGTACATATTCATACTCCCTTGCCTTCATCTATTCCTGGCACCATCCTGCTCCAAAGGAAACAGCACTGCCACCCCGTGTGAGCAAGGCAGCGCCAGGAAAATGGACAGAAGAGGCTACATTCATTCACACTTAGTCTTTAGTGGTCATGTGTAATGCACCGAAACCACAGCTCCCCATCCACATCCAGGCCCCACAGATCTTTCCATGGTTTACCCCAGATGCTTCACATGCCCTGGTTCAGTCAACTGACAGGACGTCGACCCTGGAATACCACATTGTTTCAATTAACTCTATTCCTTGCATGCCTCTCACACTCCTGTATGTTCAGGCCCTGATCACTCAAAATCTCTTTCACTCCATCCTTCCACCTCCAATTTCATCTTCCGCTTCTCCTTGTTCCCTCCACCTCTGACACATACATCCTCTTTGTCAATCCTTCCTCACTCATTCTCTTCATATGTCCATTCATCACACCCTCTTCTGCTCTCTCAACAACACTTTTTATTTCCACACCTCTCTCTTAACCTTTCATTACTTACTTCATCTAACCACCTCACACCCTATGTTGTCCTCAAACATTTCATTTCCAACACATCCACCCTCCTCCATATAACCCTATCAATAACTCATGCCTCACAACCATATAACATTGCTGGAACTGCTATTCCTTCAAACATACCCATTTCTTCCCCTCTCAAGATAACTTTCTCTCCCTCAACACATTGTTCATGACTCCCAAAACCTTCGTCTCCCCCAACCCTGTGACTTACTTCTGCTTCCATGGTTCTATTTGCTGCTAAGTCCATTCCCAGATATCTAAAACACTTCACTTCCTCCAATTTTTCTCCATTAAAACTTACATCCCAATTAACTTGTCCCTCAACCCTACTGAACCTAATAATCTTGCTCTTATTCACATTTGCTCTCAACTTTCTCCTTTCACACACTTTTCCAAACTCAGTCACCAACTTAAGCAGTTTCTCGTTTGACTCACCCACTAGAGCTGTATCATTAGCAAACAACAACAGACTCACTCCCCAGGCCCTCTCATCCCCAACACACTGCATATTCGCCCCCTCTCCAAAACTGTTGTGTCTACTTCCCTAACCACCCCATCCATAGGGACAACACACAACTGCCATCGACTGACATTCACTGGGAACCAATCACTCTCTTCTCTTCCTACTTGTACACATGCCTTAAATCCTTGGTAAAAACTTCTCACTGCTTATAGCAACTCACCTCCCACACAATTCACTCTTAAAACCTTCCACAAAGCATCTCTATCAACCCTATCATATGCCTTCTCCAGATCTATAAATGCTAAATGCAAATCTATCTCTTTTTCTAAGTATTTCTCACCCACACGCACTTGATCGCTGTTTCACAAGTCTGTGTGGTAGTGCCAGGAACATCCTTTTATTTATTCATATTTTATCTATTATACTTAGTCCCCCGCATTAGCGAGGTAGCGCAAGGAAAGACGAAAGAATGGCCCAACCTACCCACATACACATGTACATACATAGTCGCCCACACACGAACATATACATTTCAACGTATACATTCATATATATACACAGACATGCACATATTCATACATGCTGCCTTCATCCATTCCCGCCGCCACTTCGCCACACATGAAAAATGACACCCCCTCCCCCCGTGTACGCACGAGGGGAAGGGTTTTTTCCATGATCACCATTTCCCATATCAGTGAGGTAGCGCCGGAGAAAGACAAAGAAAGGCTGCAAGTGCTCACATCATTCTCTAGCTATTATGTGTAATACTTTACAACCACAGCTCCCTATCCAGAACCAGGCCCCACAGACCTTTCCATGGTCTACCCCAGATGCTTCATGAGCCCTGGTTCAGTCCACTGACAGCATGTCAACCACTGTATACCACATCATTGCAATTCACTCTATCCATACCGCAACTTTTGCCCTCCTACATGTTCAGGCACCAAATGCAATGTTTTAGGTCAATATATGTAAAAATTTTGAGAATTCAAATTTTTATAGGAAAATAGAAATGAAAATAATAATGCTACCAAGCTTAATGATATCCAAAGAGAAGCAGTCTTATTAGATATTTCTGGAAGTTTCTTGGAGGCATGTATGAACCTGGGAGAAAACAGATCAAAACATAGGCTCTGTAAGGTGAAATGACTGGATGTTTGTCATACTGGCAACTGATACTGACCAAACAAGAAATAAATAATAGGCAAAAGGTATCACTATCATGTTACCAAAGAAACTATGATTAAAATATGAATAGAAATAATAGAAAAAATCTGCATAACTCACCTTCTTTATCATGCTGAACAAACTGATGACAAAATATTATCTAAAATACCTACCTCTTGGCATCCATTACAGGCTTTGGAAATAAAATAAAATAAACATGAAAAAAGTCTCAATAAACATAGGTAGAGTGTAGATCACTGCCAATCAACTCTTGACATAATTAACAAATTGTGGAATGGAATGATACCTTCCTCCCTTAAACAGTTAAGCTGTGGAATTTTCTTCATTCTTTTGTTTTCCCCTCTTTCACATCTTTCTTCATTTAAGAATCAGGTCTAAAATCACCTGTGGAGCTTTGATTAATATTCTACTTCCTTTTCTCTTCAATTTTTTTTTTTTTCCCATCCAAGATGGCCTAGATTGGGGCATAATTTGCCCATGCTATGTCAGGGGAAAACTATTTTGAGCAAAAACACAAACAGTTACCCTTGTGGGACTTTTTCCCCCAGCCATATCATAAATTCACAAAAGTCACAGTTCATGATCTCCTCTCATAGGCTTCTTGGAAGAGTTGCACAAGAGGCAAACAAGATTAATCAACTAATAAATAAATGGGGGAGCTTGGTGATGAGACCTTCATGCCAAATCCTATCAAAAGCTTCTGTTATTGTAAGGGCAACTGTACTGGATTCTCCAAAATCTTTCAAAGATATTCTCCAAAACCTTTCAAATATAACGAATGTGATAGGAAAGGATATTATCAGTGGATTGCTCTACAGATGCCATACTGATGATCAGGGAGAAGACTGTGAGATTCAAGATGTCACAGGATGTTGGAGTTGAGGAGGGATTCAAAGACTTTGGAAACACTAGAGGTAAAAGCAACAGGATGATAGCTTGAGGAGTCAGAGTCAGAATGGTCACCCTTCTTTGGAATGAGATGTACTAATGCATGTTTCCAAGAAGAAGGAAAAGTTCTGGTTTTTGAACAGAAAGAAAAAAGATGAGCAAGCATAGGTGCAAGTTTGGAAGCACACTTCCACTACACAGGAATGGAAACATCAAGTCCAAAAGCTTTGCTTGTACCCAGAGAGGGAAGCATGTTACATACAATGTAAAAGGGATTACTAGGAGGAGAATGAGATTAGTTTGAGGAACATCAAGGGGTGAAGGAATGATAAGAGTTACCTAAGGTAAAGTTGGGAGAGAAACAAAAACAGAGTTACTCTATCAACAGGAGGGACAGCTATAGTAACATCAGAACAGAAAAGTAATGGAAGTTGTTAGAGATGCCTTTAGCTAAACTCCAGAAAGATCTTTATTATTCATTTATTTTGCTTTGTCGCTGTCTCCCGCATTAGCGAGGTAGCGCAAGGAAACAGACGAAAGAATGGCCTAATGCATCCACATACACGTGTATATACATACACGTCAACACACGCAACTATACATATCATAATGTACACATATATATACACACACAGACATATACATATTTACACATGTACATAATTCATACTGTCTGCCTTTATTCATACCCATCGCCACCTCGCCACACATGGAATAACAACCCCCTCCCCCCTCATGTGTGCGAGGTAGCGCTAGGAAAAGACAACAAAGGCCCCATTCGTTCACACTCAGTCTCTAGCTGTCATGTAATAATGCACCGAAACCACAGCTCCCTTTCCACATCCAGGCCCCACACAACTTTCCATGGTTTACCCCAGACGTTTCACATGCCCTGATTCAATCCATTGACAGCACGTCGACCCCGGTATACCACATCGTTCCAGTTCACTCTGTTCCTTGCACTCCTTTCACCCTCCTGCATGTTCAAGCCCCAATCACTCAAAATCTTTTTCACTCCATCTTTCCACCTCCAATTTGGTCTCCCACTTCTCCTTGTCCCTCCACCTCCGACACATATATCCTCTTGGTCAATCTTTCCTCACTTATTCCCTCCATGTGACCAAACCATTTCAAAACACTCTCTTCTGCTCTCTCAACCACACTCTTTTTATTTCCATACACCTCTCTTACCTTTACATTACTTACTCGATCAAACCACCTCACACCACATATCGTCCTCAAACAGAAAGATCTATCAGTAGATAAAGACGAAAGGTTAACAAACTTCCTTTGGATAAAGCAATGCTTTGCCTAATGGACATTGTTGGACATTGTATCTCATTACAGTCAGTAATAAATGGTATTTGGGAGTTGGCGGAAGGAGAATTCACCTCAGAAGAGGAATAGGAATGGCTAAACTACAGACTGGAAGAAATGGTAATCTTGGAGAAAGAGATAAAAACTTCCTTCCCTGCAACAATAAACTCTGCTATACATTTGGAGGACACAGGGGAGAAAGAATACTTCCCACACATTCCTCACATGTCGTAGAAGGCGACTAAAGTGGATGGGAGCGGGGGAACTGGAAACCCTCCCCTCCATGTATTTTAACTTTCTAAAAGGGGAAACAGAAGAAGGAGTCACACGGGGAGTGCTCATCCTCCTCAAAGGCTCAGATTGGGGTGTCTAAATGTGTGTGGATATAACCAAGATGAGAAAAAAGGAGAGATAGGTAGTATGTTTGAGAAAAGGAACCTGGATGTTTTGGCTCTTGAGTAAAACGAAGCTCAAGGGTAAAGGGGAAGAGTGGTTTGGGAATGTCTTGGGAGTAAAGTCAAAGGTTAGTGAGAGGACAAGAGCAAGGGAAGCAGCAGCACTACTCCTGAAACTGGAGTGGTGGGAGTATGTGACAGAGTGTAAGAAAGTAAACTCTAGATTGATATGGGTAAAACTGAAAGTGGATGGAGAAAGATGGGTGATTATTGGTGCATATGCACCTGGGCATGAGAAGAAAGATCATGAGAGGCAAGTGTTTTGGGGGCAGCTGAGTGAGTGTTTTAGTAGTTTTGATGCATGAGACTGGGTTATAGTGATGGGTGAGTTGAATGCAAAGGTGAGTAATGTGGCAGTTGAGGGAATAATTGGTGTACATAGGGTGTTCAGTGTTGTAAATGGAAATGGTGAAGAGCTTGTAGATTTATGTGCTGAAAAAGGACTGGTGATTGGGAATAACTGGTTTAAAAAGAGAGAGGATTGGCGGAATGCGTGCATAGTGCCATTGTACAAAGGCTAAGGGGATAAGAGTGAGTGCTCAAATTACAGAGGTATAAGTTTGTTGAGTATTCCTGGTAAATTATATGGGAGGGTATTGATTGAGAGGGTGAAGGCATGTACAGAGCATCAGATTGGGGAAGAGCAGTGTGGTTTCAGAAGTAGTAGAGGATGTGTGGATCAGGTGTTTGCTTTGAAGAATGTATGTGAGAAATACTTAGAAAAGCAAATGGATTTGTATGTAGCATTTATGGATCTGGAGAAGGCATATGATAGAGTTGATAGAGATGCTCTGTGGAAGGTATTAAGAATATATGGTGTGGGAGGAAAGTTGTTAGAAGCAGTGAAAAGTTTTTATCGAGGATGTAAGGCATGTGTACGTGTAGGAAGAGAGGAAAGTGATTGGTTCTCAGTGAATGTAGGTTTGCGGCAGGGGTGTGTGATGTCTCCATGGTTGTTTAATTTGTTTATGGATGGGGTTGTTAGGGAGGTAAATGCAAGAGTTTTGGAAAGAGGGGCAAGTATGAAGTCTGTTGGGGAT
Source organism: Panulirus ornatus (assembly GCF_036320965.1). Lineage (NCBI taxonomy): Eukaryota > Metazoa > Arthropoda > Malacostraca > Decapoda > Palinuridae > Panulirus > Panulirus ornatus. Next base: position 6,242,874 of record NC_092276.1, read on the forward strand.
GAGAGAGCTTGGGAAGTGAGTCAGTTGTTGTTCGCTGATGATACAGCGCTGGTGGCTGATTCATGTGAGAAACTGCAGAAGCTGGTGACGGAGTTTGGTAAAGTGTGTGAAAGAAGAAAGTTAAGAGTAAATGTGAATAAGAGCAAGGTTATTAGGTACAGTAGGGATGAGGGTCAAGTCAATTGGGAGGTAAGTTTGAATGGAGAAAAACTGGAGGAAGTAAAGTGTTTTAGATATCTGGGAGTGGATCTGGCAGCGGATGGAACCATGGAAGCAGAAGTGGATCATAGGGTGGGGGAGGGGGCGAAAATCCTGGGGGCCTTGAAGAATGTGTGGAAGTCGAGAACATTATCTCGGAAAGCAAAAATGGGTATGTTTGAAGGAATAGTGGTTCCAACAATGTTGTATGGTTGCGAGGCGTGGGCTATGGATAGAGTTGTGCGCAGGAGGATGGATGTGCTGGAAATGAGATGTTTGAGGACAATGTGTGGTGTGAGGTGGTTTGATCGAGTAAGTAACGTGAGGGTAAGAGAGATGTGAGGAAATAAAAAGAGCGTGGTTGAGAGAGCAGAAGAGGGTGTTTTGAAATGGTTTGGGCATATGGAGAGAATGAGTGAGGAAAGACTGACCAAGAGGATATATGTGTCGGAGGTGGAGGGAACGAGGAGAAGTGGGAGACCAAATTGGAGGTGGAAAGATGGAGTGAAAAAGATTTTGTGCGATCGGGGCCTGAACATGCAGGAGGGTGAAAGGAGGGCAAGGAATAGAGTGAATTGGATCGATGTGGTATACCGGGGTTGACGTGCTGTCAGTGGATTGAATCAGGGCATGTGAAGCGTCTGGGGTAAACCATGGAAAGCTGTGTAGGTATGTATATTTGCGTGTGTGGACGTATGTATATACATGTGTATGGGGGTGGGTTGGGTCATTTCTTTCGTCTGTTTCCTTGCACTACCTCGCAAACACGGGAGACAGCGGAAAAAAAAAAGAGAGAGATATATATAAGTATACGTATGGGAGGGTATTGATTGAGAGGGTGAAGGCATGTACAGAGCATCAGATTGGGGAAGAGCAGTGTGGTTTCAGAAGTGGTAGAGGATGTGTGGATCAGGTGTTTGCTTTGAAGAATGTATGTGAGAAATACTTAGAAAAGCAAATGGATTTGTATGTAGCATTTATGGATCTGGAGAAGGCATATGATAGAGTTGATAGAGATGCTCTGTGGAAGGTATTGAGAATATATGGTGTGGGAGGAAAGTTGTTAGAAGCAGTGAAAAGTTTTTATCGAGGGTGTAAGGCATGTGTACATGTAGGAAGAGAGGAAAGTGATTGGTTCTCAGTGAATGTAGGTTTGCGGCAGGGGTGTGTGATGTCTCCATGGTTGTTTAATTTGTTTATGGATGGGGTTGTTAGGGAGGTAAATGCAAGAGTTTTGGAAAGAGGGGCAAGTATGAAGTCTGTTGGGGATGAGAGAGCTTGGGAAGTGAGTCAGTTGTTGTTCGCTGATGATACAGCGCTGGTGGCTGATTCATGTGAGAAACTGCAGAAACTGGTGACTGAGTTTGGTAAAGTGTGTGGAAGAAGAAAGTTAAGAGTAAATGTGAATAAGAGCAAGGTTATTAGGTACAGTAGGGTTGAGGGTCAAGTCAATTGGGAGGTGAGTTTGAATGGAGAAAAACTGGAGGAAGTGAAGTGTTTTAGATATCTGGGAGTGGATCTGGCAGCGGATGGAACCATGGAAGCAGAAGTGGATCATAGGGTGGGGGAGGGGGCGAAAATTCTGGGGGCCTTGAAGAATGTGTGGAAGTCGAGAACATTATCTCGGTAAGCAAAAATGGGTATGTTTGAAGGAATAGTGGTTCCAACAATGTTGTATGGTTGCGAGGCGTGGGCTATGGATAGAGCTGTGCGCAGGAGGATGGATGTGCTGGAAATGAGATGTTTGAGGACAATGTGTGGTGTGAGGTGGTTTGATCGAGTGAGTAACGTAAGGGTAAGAGAGATGTGTGGAAATAAAAAGAGCGTGGTTGAGAGAGCAGAAGAGGGTGTTTTGAAGTGGTTTGGGCACATGGAGAGGATGAGTGAGGAAAGATTGACCAAGAAGATATATGTGTCGGAGGTGGAGGGAACAAGGAGAAGAGGGAGACAAAATTGGAGGTGGAAAGATGGAGTGAAAAAGATTTTGTGTGATCGGGGCCTGAACATGCAGGAGGGTGAAAGGAGGGCAAGGAATAGAGTGAATTGGAGCGATGTGGTATACCGGGGTTGACGTGCTGTCAGTGGATTGAATCAAGGCATGTGAAGTGTCTGGGGTAAACCATGGAAAGCTGTGTAGGTATGTATATTTGCGTGTGTGGACGTATGTATATACATGTGTATGGGGGGGGGGGGCCATTTCTTTCGTCTGTTTCCTTGCGCTACCTCGCAAACGCGGGAGACAGCGACAAAGTATAATAATAATAATAATAATGTAAGTAGGAGAGATGGCCAGAGAGCGTCACTGGATTACGTGTTAATTGAAAGGCGTGCGAGAGAGACTTTTGGATGTTAATGTGCTGAGGGTGCAACTGGAGGGATGTCTGATCACTATCTTGGGGAGGCAAAAGTGAAGATTTGTAGAGGTTTTCAGGAAAGAAGAGAGAATGTTGGGGTGAAGAGAGTGGTCAGAGTAAGTGAGCTTGGGAAGGAGATCTGTGTGAGGAAGTACCAGGAGAGACTGAGTACAGAATGGAAAAAGGTGAGAACAAAGGATGTAATAGGAAAGGGGGAGGAATGGTATGTATTTAAGGAAGCAGTGATGGCTTGCGCAAAAGATGCTTGTGGCATGAGAAGCGTGGGAGGCGGGCAGATTAGAAAGGGTAGAGTGGTGGGATGAAGAAGTAAGATTATTAGTGAAAGAGAAGAGAGAGGCATTTGGATGATTTTTGCAGGGAAATAATGCAAATGACTGGGAGATGTATAAAAGAAAGTGAGAGGAGGTCAAGAGAAAGGTGCAAGAGGTGAAAAAGAGGGCAAATTAGAGTTGGGGTGAGAGAGTAACATTAAATTTGTTGTGGATGAGAGAGCTTGGGAAGTGAGTCAGTTGTTGTTCGCTCATGATACAGCGCTGGTGGCTAATTTGTGTGAGAAACTGCAGAAGCTAGTGACTGAGTTTGGTAAAGTGTGTAAAAGAAGAAAGCTGAGAGTAAATGTGAATAAGAGCAAGGTTATTAGGTACAGTAGGGAGGTAAGTTTGAATGGAGAAAAGCTTGAGGAAGTGAAGTGTTTTAGATATCTGGGAGTGGATTTGGCAGTGGATGGAACCATGGAAGCGGAAGTGAATCACAGGGTGGGGGAGGGGGCGAAAGTTCTGGGAGCATTGAAGAATGCGTGGAAGTCAAGAACATTATCTCAGAAAGCAAAAATGGGTATGTTTGAAGGAATAGTAGTTCCAACAATGGTGTGTGGTTGTGAGGCATGGGCTATGGATAGAGTTGTGCGCAGGAGGGTGGATGTGCTGGAAATGAGATGTTTGAGGACAATATGTGGTATGAGGTGGTTTGATCGAGTAAGTAATAATAGGGTAAGAGAGATGTGTGGTAATAAAAAGAGTGTGGTTGAGAGAGCAGAAGAGGGTGTTTTGAAATGGTTTGGGCACATGGAGAGAATGAGTGAGGAAAGGTTGACCAAGAGGATATATGTGTCAGAGGTGGAGGAAATGAGGTGAAGTGGGAGACCAAATTGGAGGTGGAAAGATGGAGTGAAAAACATTTTGAGTGATTGGGGCCTAAACATGCAGGAGGGTGAAAGGCGTGCAAGGAATAGAGTGAATTGGAACGATGTGGTATACTGAGGTCAACGTGCTGTCAATGGATTGAACCAGGGCATGTGAAGCGTCTGGGGTAAACCATGGAAAGTTATGTGGGGCCTGGATGTGGAAAGGGAGCTGTAGTTTCGGTGCATTATTACATGACAGCTAGAGACTGAGTGTGCACGAATGTGGCCTTTGTTGTCTTTTCCTAGCGCTACCTCACACACGAGGGGGGAGGGGGTTGTTATTCCATGTGTGGCGAGGTGGCGATGGGAATGAATAAAGGCAGACAGTATGAATTATGTACATGTGTATATATGTATATGTCTGTGTGTGTATATATATGTGTACATTGAGATGTATAGGTATGTACAGTATATTTGCGTATGTGGACGTGTATGTATATACATGTGTATGTGGGTGGGTTGGGCCATTCTTTCGTCTGTTTCCTTGCGCTACCTCGCTAACGCAGGAGACAGCGACAAAGCAAAGCAAATAGTAGCATCAAAACAGGAGAGACAGTAATGTGCTCAGGGACAGTCAGAAAATAATTTTTGAGTTCCAGTCAGCTTTACTAAGGTGCCAATATTTATGTTTAGATGCGGCTGCTGGATGGGAGGTGTCAGAAAAACCAATTTGCAAAGGATTAGAGGTGAAAAACTCATCAAGAATAGGAAAGTGGTCACAGCTGTCTCGTATATGACTGCACTGTGATAATTTGCTCTACATCATTGAGAGTAGAATGTGAAGACTTCAATCCACCCATCATCTATATGGAAGGAGTTCAACCATTCCCAAAGGATGAATGTTAAATTCTCCTGGGTAGAGGATCTTGGTTTGTGGGAGAGAGGATGTCATGATCTTATGGCAAGAGTTTAATCAATAGAAGAAAGTTATAAAACATGTAGAATTTGACAACAGTAGTTGAAACAAAGGAAAACAAAGTTTGGAGACTCAAATTCCTTAAGGAGTGCCACAGATGTGCTGATTTTGGAAAAACCACAGACACCACCTTTGAAACACAACTGAGAGAATAATATAGACTGATATAAGGAAGGGGCAAGAGAGAATATAATGTGACAACTGGGTCACAGACAGATATAAAATACAAGGTACTAGACAAATGGTGTTCAACAGGAGAGGTCATTAGAATACCCACAAATGTTGGTATTATGAACAGAAAAAGAGGTAGGTCTATTACCCAAGGAAAAGTCAAGAGAGGGACTGGTACTACTATTGTCTTAGCCCTCCCTCACACTGGCAGGAGGGTCTGGCAATAACCCGAAGATTCTTAGTTCATACTGTCAGGGAATACAAGCCATTAGTTCATCATACACTACCATGATTACATTTAAAAAGATTATGAAGATAAGAACTCTATGTGAAGAAAATGAGTGATTTCTGAATAAGTGTATAGTGCATATTGGGAGAAGATGGTAGGACTAGCCCAGCAGTCATTTTAATGAATACATAAAGTAAGACTAGCAATCCTACCATGAAGGGTGCATGACAGTTCCAGGCACCACTTTAACACTTATGAGTCACAACAGTAGTACCACCCTGAGCAGCTGCTGTCAACTGCCTGTCATATTTACACTATATCTGTTCCAGGTGATAATCTTAAGTAACTGACCATGGGTCCTAAAGATCCCACAATTATGCTTGGAAACGAGAAAATGTATTTGCAAGAGAGATTTCAAGATGTTCTGGCAGGGCTGAGTCCACCATTCAGAAACATTTTTTAGAGTTCCTTCCACTGTTACTTTTCCACAATTCATCTTGTGCTAGGCTTTCAATATCTCTTCTTATCATAACTTTTGCAACTGTTTCACTCCACATACCACCTTGTCCCAAACACACCATGTCTGCCTCACTATCATCTAACACAATAAGCAATCCTTCAAAATACTCACTTCATCTCTTCCTCATATCTTTGCTTGTTACCAGAGTATGGTCAAGTTGAGAGCAAAAAATTCAGGAACAAGACTAACATATACAGCCATTGCATTCAAAGGTGGAGATCAATCAGTGGGAATGTGGACACATTAATATCAAAAATAAATGTACGCAAGGATGGAAAATATAATGAATGTTATGATCTAAAGACATTGTTTCTATAAATAAGATGTATTCACAATACAAGTAAAGAACAAAATGCCGTGGTCCATTCTCCCTCAAAATAACTGTAAGAAATAAAAAGGCAAGCAGCAACTCTAGTGGAAAGATAGTGGAGGATTGTACTCTTCAAGCTGCAATGGATATATAAATGCTAATACGAAGAAACCCATACTTAACAGATGAATTTCTCTATTAGTCATATTCATTCTAATATACACAGACTAAGATGCCATTGTTTACTTTGCCTAAGCAATCACACTAAAGAGCAAGGGAAAGTGATGATATACAGACACGCCCAAGTAAATTTCAAACCTGTGTGATTTGTTTGAATATTTAGCAATCAAGTAGTAGTAATAGTAGAAGAAGAAAAAAGTAAAACTTTTGCCATTTGTGTAACAGCTTATTTTCAAAGCCTGCAATATGCTTTTGACGGACTACTGTCTCAAATACTGTGACTGAGGCACCATTAGCAAAGAACATGTGTCAATAATCTTTTTTTCAGAGCACGCAATCAATATAGTTAGCCTTTAACCCTTTCGGGATGCTTCATGCAAGAGCTGCAGGTGTCTGATATGGATGAATCTCTCGACAGCTGTCGGCCTATTTTCCCTCACGTTTGAAGTATTCCATGCTTTCTCAACTGACGAACTGTATGTACAGACAACAATGTCACCTCCAACTCTTAGAAAAATATCATACAAATAAGTTACTCAGAAATAACTGTTGTGGGAAGACACCACACACTACCCCCATCCATGCCCTCATCTTACAATGCATCATAAACAATGTTATTTATGGTTTGACTATAACAGGCAATAATCACATTTACACATCAGGAGACCATGAAGAGTGATTTTTAATAAATATAAGATGAAGACTGAATCAACAAGCCCAGGACGGATCGTGTACTGATGCTGCAGGAAACACTTAAATCAAACTGCACTATATGAGATTATCATTATCATAGATAATCCTAAGACTAATTTCATGGGGCTCCTACAGCTTCAAAGCTGTGCTACAATCAGAAGCTGGGAAATGATGGACTCCTTTAGATTAAGAAGTGCCTTGATAAGACTGTATTCCCGTTTGTCAAATGACGATAAGACAACCTCACAGACTGTGAACTTTCACTCTTGGTGTAACCAAAAGCAGGTGGAGTCTGGTATGAGTGAAAGGCCTTAGTAGCACACCAAGGACTAAATCTATGGGAAGGTTAAAGTGGTTTGGGCATCTTAAATGGCTTACAATATATGTTTTTTAACATTTCAAATACTATGAAAATCTGCCATCCCGAAAGGGTTAAACTAATCAAGTGTATCATTTTTGGAGACATATTCTTTATAATTTTAGGATTTTCTGGAAGAATCTATGTATAACGTAAGGTAACTTACCTGGCCCAGACTTTCACTTGGGATCCTACCCTCGCTGGAAGTCTCTTTCCCATCTGTGATTCCAGAGGGCTTAGGAAGGATCGACCTGAAGCCTGGGATCCTGGTGAGCGGGGGCAAATTGGGAGGTATGTTGGAGTTATTGTTGGAGGTGGTGGTGTTGGTGTTGGGGGTGATCGTAGTTGAGGAACTCACCCCACTGTTGGTTTTAGTGGACCCTAGAACAATCTTGAAGGAGTTGTCTACATTCTCTGAAGGGATGGAAACCATTGGTGTGGAGCTGTTTAGAGGTGATTTTGATGATTCAGCTGTTTGCGGGATGTGCCAGGATGGAGTAGGACTGCTGCTCTCCTTCTTCAGTTGTGGCTGTTGGGTACTATGTGGTGATGGCTGACGGGAATCAGGCTTTGGTCCTAAAGACGGTTGTGACAAAGTATTACGTAATATACCCTGTAAGGTAAGATGCTGCTGCTGCTGCTGCTGCTGTTGTTTCTGTTGCTGATGTTGCTGCTGCTGTTGGTGTTGTGAATGCCCTTGCTGTTGGAGGGTTTGAGGTGTCTTTTGTTGGGGTACAGGAGTAATACTGATTCCTGATGGAGGATTGAGTTGTGCAGCCATGCTCACCATACCCAAATGGTTGGTGTTTGCTGCTGAAACTGCTGCCATCTGAGAAATGCTTGCCATTGCTGCTGCAGCAGCAGGATTCATTCCTTGTCTAAAAGGCAATGGGGTTCTAGATGATCCTTGTTGATCATGATGCCTTGTAGTCCCTTGGTGTTGTTGGTGCTGTTGGAGGCGGGCTGCTAAATGAGGATTAAAAGCATTTAACTTATACGTCCCGCCAGATCCTAAAAGCCCTCGGAGGTGACTGAAAAAGAAGAAGTAATGAATTATGATAATGAGTCATGTGATGGTAGTATAAGAAAACTTGGCAAACTAATCCATGTGGCAATGTCATCCACTACATATAAGAAAAGGGCTCATTGAATTTTATCCCACTTCTATTTAGGATAATTGACTTACAAATTATTCATCCTACTTTAGGAAGTCCAGGAGAAAGACTGCAATAAGCAAATAAATGAAACTGAGCCTGGTTTACTAACAACCAAAAATACAAACCTATTCTCTCCAATGGGATGAGTTGTAGATGAGACAGAAGAGGACACATCTGATGACCTGCCTTGGGTCAACTGGGGCATTCTGGCAAAGCTGGTGTGACCGGGACCTGGGTGTGGCTGGCCAGAGGGTTTAGGTTGTATTCTCACCAGGCCTGGGGGGTTAGCAGGGCCAGGAGGGGCAGGACCAAAAGTGTGGAACTTATGATGCATGTTACTGCCACTCTGTTAAAAAATTTGCAGAGTATAAAAAAAAAGGATTAAACACATGATATGGTTACGTATGGAATCATATGAGGCTATTGGTTTTCTGTTCTTGATACTAACTCACTCACATGGGATGAGCAACTGGGTATAATCATCACAATGTCTCTAAGCCAGTAATGTCATCATGTGCAAAATTACTGAACTCTATTTTTTTTCATACTTAAATGCCTTTCCCACCTTCTTAACATAGCATCAAAACAAACAAATTAATTCATTTGCACAGATCTAGTCTCTTGTTGTCATTTAAAGAGTACTAAATGCAAAGACTACCATCCACAGCCAAGTCCCATGCGATACCTTTTGGTTAGGTTAGGTTATTTCTCACACATATTCTTTTAAGCAAACACCTGATCCACACATCCTCTATCACTTCTGAAACCACACTCCTCCTCCCCAATCTGATGCTTTGTAGATGCCTTCATCCTCTCAATCAATACCCTCCCATACAACTTACCAGGTATACTCAGAAAACATAACTCTGTGGTTTGAAAACTCACCCTTATCCCTCATCCCTTTATAGAGTGGCACTATATATGCATTCTGCCAATCCTAAAGTACCTCTCCATGATCCATAAATACAATGTATATCCTTACCAATCAACCAACCACACAGTCATCCCCTTTCTCAATAAATTCAACAGCAATACCATTGACTTCAGTCACCTAGGTGCATTTCATCTTCTGCAAAGCTTGTAGCAACTCTGCTCACTTAACCTAACCACTCTCCATGACTCTCTCAATTCACACACCACCCCAACCAAAACACTACATCTGCCACTCTATCATTAAATACTTTTAACAATCCTTCAAGGTACTCACTCCATCTCCTCCTCATTTCATTACTACCTGTTATCACTTTCCCTGTTGCCCCCTCTACCGATGTTCCCTTTTGTGCTCTTGTCTTTCCCACATTATTTACTTCCATGCAAAACATCTCTTTATTCTCCCTAAAATCTAATGATACTCTTTCTCACCCCACCTCTCATTTTCCCTCTTTTTCAAACCCAGACACATTCCTTTAGACCTCTTGCCACTTTCTCTCATACATCTCACAATCATTTGCACTCTTTCACTATCAGTACTGTCCAAACCCCTCCCTTTTCTCTTTCACTACCAACTTTACTTCATCCTATCACTCACTACCCTTTCTAATCTGCCCACCTCCCACCTTTTGCATGCCACATGCATCTCCTGCACGTGCCCTCACTGCTTCCCTTAATATCTTCCATTCCTCACCCACTCCTCTCACCTTTGCTCTCACCTTTTCTCATTCTACATTCAATCTCTGCAAGTATTTCTTCACACAAGCCTCCTTTCCAAGCTCACTTACTCTCACTGCTATGTTGGGGACGAGGGTGAAGATTTGTAAAAGTTTTCAAAAAAGAGAAAACTGCTTCTCCCCAACATAGATTTCTCTTTTACAAAAACTTCTACAAATCTTCACCCTCACCTCCAAAAGACAGTGATCAGACATCCAACCAGCTGCACCTTTCAGCATATTCACATCCAAAAGCCTCTCTTTTACAAGACTATCAATTAATACCTAATCTAATAATGCCCACAGACCATCTCTCCTATTCACACACATATACTTGTGTATGACTCTCTTTTTATACCAGGTATTCCCAATAGAGTCTTTTGTAGCACACAACTCCATAAGCTCTTCACCATTTCCCTATCATAACACTGAATACCCTATGCACCCCAATTATACCCTCCAACTGCCACAATACTTACCTTCACATTTAAGTCACACATCACTAATACCCAGTCTCGTGCACCAAAACTGCTGACACACTCACTCAGCCGCCCCTAAACTAGTTGCCTCTTGATACCTTTCTTCTCATGGCCAGGTGCACAAGCACCAAAAATCACCCATCTCTCGCCATCCACTTTCAGCTTTACACACATTCTATCACACACTCCCACAATGCTTGCTTCAGGAGTAGTGCTACTCCTTCCTTGCTCTTGCCCTCTCATAAACCCCTGACTTTACTCATAAGACATTTCCAAACCATTCTTCTTCCCTTACACTTGAGTTTTGTTTTGCTCAGGGCCAGAACACCCAGGATTCTCTCATCAAACATGCTACCTATCATTCCTTCCTTCTCATCTTGGATACATTCACACACATTTGGACACCCAAATCTGAGCCTTAGAAGAGGTTGAGCACAAGAAGGGGAAGGATTCTGGCAATAGTCTCCATAGCTAGTGAGCTCTGGTGCCATTTCTTAATCTTCAGTGTCTCACCCACTGGCAGAGGGCACCTCTAGCACAATGTTTGCAGAGGCTTCTCCCTAATGTTCAAACTGACTACCTCTACCTAATGTTCCTACCTCCTACTTCTACCAAATGCTCCTGCTTCAGTTACAACCAAATAGCAAGAGGGAATCTTCAAGAATTTTCATCAATGATGGTTGGGTATTTGGAATTTTCAGCAATGATGGTTGAGTATTTGAAATGTGAGGAAGTGAAAGTTAGTAGCAATAAACATTTCCACTGGGAAATTCTACATGTCACTTTAATATCAATAAAGTTAAGAACAATCATTATAGTAAAATGACATATACAGGAAAGCAATATACAGAGAAAGAATTAAGAGTTACCTGCAGATGCTGCTGTTGTTGCTGGATATGTGAATGCATAGGTGTGAGTGCAGGAGGCTGAGGTGGCTGTGGGGGCTGTGGGGAAGCTGACTGGTCCACGGGTGAAGGTTGTGAAGAACGTGCTTTACTTTGCACCCCTGCATCAGGGGGTGGATAGATTTTGTTATCTACCAGAAGGTAACCAACATCTTTCAATGCTGTGAATAAAAAAGTTTAAGGTGAATAAAGAAAACTGACAAAAACAAAAATGTACACATAAAACATGAAAACAGCCTAGCTTGCACAAGGCTTTTAGAAAAATACTCTGAGCAGTACAATTACAATTATCAAGATTGCCTTTTAAGCTCACCTTTACTATTCATGTGTAGGTCTCCATAAACCTGACAACAAATAATATAGAACCAAATAAAAGATGCTATGTTGATTATTCCATTCAGAAGGCCACAAGGAAGAACTGAGAAGCATGATCTGGTTAACTATATTTCTCTTTACATCTTAAGTTTCCTTATATAACATGATAAAGGCACAAAAGCTCAAGATCTTAAGCAATGACATTTTCATCCAAACTGATCTCAGCTAACAGATGTAGGGTCTACAGACACCTCATCTCTTACACTGGTTTTAGTGGCTGTCATTTCCCCCCCTCTCTCCTCACCTCTAATTCCTCAACACCACTAAAAGTATCTTTCATCGTCAACCCTCAATCAGTTTTTTAAACTACTCTCTTCTTCTCTTAAAAACTTCCTTTGCAGTTAACATTCTCCAAGACTTGTCTAATAATGTGTTTTCACTCTTTACATTTCCTACTCTTCAAACTTATGATCCTCCTAAAAGAGTTTGTTATTCTTTTAATATTCATTTACTTTTCTCTCAAAATCCTTAATTACTTTCCTTTTATTCACACTTACCGTTCTTTTAACTTTTCTATTCAGAACTCTCTATTCTATACACTATATCCTCCATCCAACACTATTTTCACTATGATTATGCTACTCATTCCAAACCCTTTAATCCACCTCAACAACTTTCTTACATGTTATAGCACTCTATCCAAAATCTGTACATGAAGTACAGCACACTTCTGCTAAATCACTGAATACCGGCATTATCAAAATTCTTTACATCACCTCAACCTCATCTTGAATTGTTTCAAAGCCTGTCTGCTTCCATTTCACTTCTTTACAATGCTTTTCAATCATTTCTAGTTCTTTAACACCTCCAATGAAATGCTATACCGCATATCAAGACCCCTCAAAACCCTGTAAAAGTATTGCATTTGATGAAAACCAACATAGACAGTATATCACATTAACACAAGGGTAAGCCAGGCCACCAGAGTCACTGACTTTCAACTTATTCACAAACTCCCCAATAATAATATTTCATAAAGGAATTGTAAAATGTATCTCTATTTTCCTTTGATGATTATACTTCAAGATACAAGGTTTTGCTGATTTGTTCATGTTTATTCATCACTTCCCTCATTGAGGCATCTCCTTGAACATATGAAGAATGATCTCATTTGTTCACAGCTAAGGCTGAGCCTTAACTAAAATGTGAAGGGCATTTACATAGGGGTGGGGGTGGAGTTGGAGGGGAAAATATGAAGAATTTTAGCAGAAATGGATACCCTGCCTTTTTTTTTCAAAAGGGGCCAGGTCATAGGGTATGGTGAAGGGAAAGAAACTGATATCAAGATGGTCCTGTATCTACTCCACACTGACAAGCATAAAATATCACTGCACTTCTTGGCCTGTGTTCCTACCCAGTGGAAGCAGCCAGCTTCTTCAGTAATGCAAGGCAAGCTTCCACCCACACAAAAAGGGGGCCTTAGGGTGGGACAGTAAAGAAAGAAACCATAAGGTAAAATTGAAACATGTTTTGCTTTAGAGACATTTTATCATTATCAGAGTACACTGTCAATTATACATCAATTAACCAAGCAAATGATAATAAAGATCTGCTTACCTTTTCCCAATCCCCGAGACTCACTGGATATTCTTAGAGAAATGTCATCTCCTGAATTAAGCTTGGCCTTGAAGCGATCAAATAAACTTCTATCCGGGGAATCTTTGTCTACTTTCAGTACTTGCTCCATTAGCAACCTGCAACAAAAGAAAAATATACTTTTCTATCTGTATCCCATATCTATATATTTCATATTTATTTATGTATTATACATACTCGCTGTTTCCCACGTCAGCAAGGTAGCGCCAGGAAACGGAAAAAGAATGGCCCATCCACTCATATACACATATATATGTACATAAATGCCCACATACGTACATATACATATCAACATATACAAACATATACATACACAGGAATACTCAACAAACTTATTTTTTTTTCTTTGTCGCTGTCTCCCGCGTTTGCGAGGTAGCGCAAGGAAACAGACGAAAGAAATGGCCCAACCCACCCCCATACACATGTATATACATATGTCCACACACGCAAATATACATACCTACACAGCTTTCCATGGTTTACCCCAGACGCTTCACATGCCCTGATTCAATCCACTGACAGCACTTCAACCTCAGTATACCACATCGATCCAATTCACTCTATTCCTTGCCCTCATTTCACCCTCCTGCATGTTCAGGCCCCAATCACACAAAATCTTTTTCACTCCATCTTTCCACCTCCAATTTGGTCTCCCACTTCTCCTCGTTCCCTCCACCTCCGACACATATATCCTCTTGGTCAATCTTTCCTCACTCATTCTCTCCATGTGCCCAAACCATTTCAAAACACCCTCTTCTGCTCTCTCAACAACGCTCTTTTTATTTCCACACATCTCTCTTACCCTTACGTTACTTACTCGATCAAACCACCTCACACCACACATTGTCCTCAAACATCTCATTTCCAGCACATCCATCCTCCTGCGCACAACTCTATCCATAGCCCATGCCTCGCAACCATACAACATTGTTGGAACCACTATTCCTTCAAACGTACCCATTTTTGCTTTCCGAGATAATGTTCTTGACTTCCACACATTCTTCAAGGCTCCCAGGATTTTCGCCCCCTCCCCCACCCTATGATCCACTTCCGCTTCCATGGTTCCATCTGCTGCCAGATCCACTCCCAGATATCTAAAACACTTTACTTCCTCCAGTTTTTCTCCATTCAAACTTACCTCCCAATTGACTTGACCCTCAACCCTACTGTACCTAATAACCTTGCTCTTATTCACATTTACTCTTAACTTTCTTCTTTCACACACTTTACCAAACTCAGTCACCAGCTTCTGCAGTTTCTCACATGAATCAGCCACCAGCGCTGCATCATCAGCGAACAACAACTGACTCACTTCCCAAGCTCTCTCATCCACAACAGACTGCATACTTGCCCCTCTTTCCAAAACTCTTGCATTTACCTCCCTAACAACCCCATCCATAAACAAATTAAACATCCATGGAGACATCACACACCCCTGCCGCAAACCTACATTCACTGAGAACCAATCACTTTCCTCTCTTCCTACACATACACATGCCTTACATCCTCGATAAAAACTTTTCACTGCTTCTAACAACTTGCCTCCCACACCATATGTTCTTAATACCTTCCACAGAGCATCTCTATCAACTCTATCATAAGCCTTCTCCAGATCCATAAATGCTACATACAAATCCATTTGCTTTTCTATGTATTTCTCACATACATTCTTCAAAGCAAACACCTGATCCACACATCCTCTACCACTTCTGAAACCACACTGCTCTTCCCCAATCTGATGCTCTGTACATGCCTTCACCCTCTCAATCAATACCCTCCCATATAATTTACCAGGAATACTCAACAAACTTATACCTTTGTAATTTGAGCACTCACTTTTATCCCCTTTGCCTTTGTGCAATGGCACTATGCAAGCATTCCGCCAATCCTCAGGCACCTCACCATGAATCACACATTCATTAAATAACCTTACCAACCAGTCAACAATACAGTCACCCCCTTTTTTAATAAATTCCACTACAATACCATCCAAACTCGCTGCCTTGCCAGCTTTCATCTTCCGCAAAGCTTTTACTACCTCTTCTCTGTTTACCAAATTATTATCCCTAACCCTCTCACTTTGCACACCACCTTAACCAAAACACCCTATATCTGCCACTCTATCATCAAACACCTCCCCATTAGCCCCCTTCACTGAAGTTCCCATTTGTTCCTTTGTCTTATGCACTTTATTTACCTCCTTTCAAAACATCTTTTCATTCTCCCTAAAATCTAATGATACTCTCTCACCCCAACTCTCATTTGCCCTCTTTTTCACCTCTTGCACATTTCCCTTGACCTCCTGCCTCTTTCTTTTATACATCTCCCACTCATTTGCATTATTTCCCTGCAAAAATCGTCCAAATGCCTCTCTCTTCACTTTCACTAATAATCTTACCTCTTCATCCCACCACTCACTACCCTTTCTAATCTGCCCACCTCCCACGCTTCTCATGCCACAAGCATCTTCTGTGCAAGCCATCACTGCTTCAATAAATACATCCCATTACTCCCCTTACATCCTTTGTTCTCACCTTTTTCCATTCTGTACTCATTCTCTCCTGGTACTTCCTCACACAAGTCTCCTTCCCAAGCTCACTTACTCTCACCACTCTCTTCACCCCAACATTCTCTCTTCTTTTCTGAAAACCTCTACAAATCTTCACCTTAGCCTCCATAAGATAATGATCAGACATCCCACCAGTTGCACCTCTCAGCACATTAACATTCAAAAGTCTCTCTTTTGCATGCCTATCAATTAACACATAATCCAATAATGCTCTCTGGCCATCTCTCCTACTTAAATACATTTCTTTTTCTTTCTTTCATACTATTCACCATTTCCCGCGTTAGCAAGGTAGCGTTAAGAACAGAGAACTGGGCCTCTGAGGGAATATCCTCACCTAGCCTCATTCTCTGTTCCTTCTTTTGGAAAATTTAAAAAAAACCAGGTATTCCCAATCACCAGTCCTTTTTCAGCACATAAATCTACAAGCTCTTCACCATTTCCATTTACAACACTGAACACCCCATGTACACCAATTATTCCCTCAACTGCCACATTACTCACCTTTGCATTCAAATCACCCATCATTATAACCCGGTTTCGTGCATCAAAACTACAAAACTACTAACACACTCACTCAGCTGCTCCCAAAACACTTGCCTCTCATGATCTTTCTTCTCATGCCCAGGTGCATATGCACCAATAATCACCCATCTCTCTCCATCCACTTTCAGTTTTACCCATATCAATCTAGAGTTTACTTTCTTACACTCTATCACATACTCCCACAACTCCTGTTTCAGGAGTAGTGCTACTCCTTCCCTTGCTCTTGTCCTCTCACTAACTCCTGACTTTACTCCCAAGACATTCCCAAACCACTCTTCCCCTTTACCCTTGAGCTTCGTTTAACTCAGAGCCAAGACATCCAGGTTCCTTTCCTCAAACATACTACCTATCTCTCCTTTTTTCTCATCTTAGTTACATCCACACACATTTAGACACCCCAATCTGAGCCTTCGAGGAGGATGAGCTTTCCCCGTATGACTCCTTCTTCTGTTTCCCCTTTTAGAAAGTGAAAATACATGGAGGGGAGGGTTTCCAGCCCCCCGCTCCTGTCCCCTTTAGTTGCCTTCTATGACACGAGAAATGTGTGGGAAGTATTCTTTCTCCCCTATCCCCAAGGATAGGTATAAATGTACGTTAATTTTTTCTTTTATTCCAGCTTTACATTTCAAGATTGGTTGATATTTCCTTCTCCTTTTCCCCTCCCCTTCTGACACACATATATCCTTTCTGTCAATCCCTCTTTACTCATTCTTTCCATGCGTCAAAACTTTTAACACACCCTCTTCAAGTCTCTTAACCACAGTCTTCATAATACCACATCTCTCTTTTACTCTTTTATCATTTACTCAATCATACCACGTTACACCAAATACTGTCCTCAAACATTTCATTTCCAATGCATCTACCCCTCTCTGTACATCCTTATCTATAGCCCATGCTTCTCATCCATGCAAAACTGCTAGGACTAATATACTTTCAAACATATGCATTTTCACCCTTCCAGATAACATGCCCCTTTCCATACATTCCTTAACGCTCCAAGAACCTTTCCTCCACCCACAGTATGACTCACTTCCACTTCCAAGGCTCCCTTCGCTACCATGTCCACTCCCAAGTATCTAAAATACTTCACTTCCTCCAAATTCTCTCAGTTCAAACTCACATCCTCAGGCAAGGCATCTAAATACTTATATTTGATCATTTCCAAAACACTAATTTGCACTGCTTAATAACACATTTTACGTGATACCCTACTTGAAGTGCCCAAGTATCAGAGAACATAATGGAAGTAAGGGATTTATGAAATCTTTGACTTTACAATGCTCAATATCACTTTTCAAAAACTACTGCCTTCAGTTCCTGTTATCAAAGGCAAAAATATCAAGAAACCCAAATTATTAAATAAAATCAATAAACATGCTAAAACCTATCCCAGTTGTAGCTCTCATTTATAATGTGAATTCCACTTTCATTACAATACTAATCTATCTATCTATCTTTGACACCTGTTCCCTCCAGGAACTCCCTCAAGTGAGTGGCCATGGCAAAAGAGTCTCCATAGCTGGTGAACTCGAGTGCCTCACCCTCAACAGGAGACTGGCAGAAGGCAACTCTATTGCAGTGTTTCCAGAGGCTCTTACCTAATATTCCTGCCTAAAGTTCCAACCTATTATTTCTACCCAATGTTTCTACCTAATGCTTTGTCTAATGTTCCTACCAACTACCTATGTCTACTGCTCCTACCATTCTGCCAAAAGGCACAGCCAGCGCATGTCACTCACCATAGGAAAATCTACAGTTACAAAGGATGAGTTGTGTAAGCTAAGCATTGTCAAGTATTATGTGTGACAAGGGGGTTTGTAAGTTTGTGGAAAGAATGCTGGTAGTCCATATGTAGGTGAGACAGAAAGAAAAGACAGCTACCTGGGTCAGAGGAGGGAAAACTGAAAGCCACTTAAGTGCTGACTCATTACACCTTTGCTAACCCTCATGATACCAAACGAGGTAGTGCCAGTAATATGCCTCCCTGGTTGGTGGCTGGCTACCAACTACTACTGCTAATGAAACAACTTTTCAGGATATATCCTTTACCCTTTAAAATCACCCATAAAATGCTTCTATAATGTGAATAAGTATATGCTCAGTACTGAAAAGCTAGCATTATCACATTATTTCTAAAAATAATCAAAACTCTTCATGATGAGAACTGTCTTGGAAAGTATACTTTTCTTGCGATAATTTACACTTACAACACTTGGTACAAGAAAGCCCAAGCAGAAAAACATTCTATTCAAAGCACATCTCCCCATGTTCATCATTTATGACATACTTTTCACTCACCTGCCTCCACTGTATTCTCAACTACTAAGTTGCATAATATACTGCAAGAGATCTTACAACTCACTTTTTAGAATACAGAAGAGCCATGTCAGATGAAGTACTTAAGACTGCCTCCACAACAGTGATACAGTGATCAGCCTGTGACCCAAGATGGAGTAGCACTTCATTCTTCTTATCTAGCTGCTCTTGTTTACTGTTACACACTTCACGTAACAGCTCAAACAGGGTGTTTCCACGCTGTCTGATAATTTCAATGAACCTGTTGAACGATAAATTGTTAAGAAAGAATAAGTATGAAGCAAACTTAAGACTACTTTTTCTTTTTACAGTGATTAACATGGCATTCCTAATCAAATGCCATCATAGATGAAGGAGAAAGTTAAAGAAAAAGAAAGCAGA
This sequence comes from Panulirus ornatus, assembly GCF_036320965.1. Taxonomy (NCBI): domain Eukaryota; kingdom Metazoa; phylum Arthropoda; class Malacostraca; order Decapoda; family Palinuridae; genus Panulirus; species Panulirus ornatus. The sequence continues at coordinate 6,261,977 of NC_092276.1, forward strand.
AGTAAATCAAGTCTCCACAGGTACTTGTAAACCTGACATTAACAGCAGAAGTGAGTCACAGGGTGGGGGAGGAGGCGAAGGTTCTGGGAGCGCTGAAGAATGTGTGGAAGGTGAGAACGTTATCCCGGAGAGCAAAAATGGGTATGATTGAGGGAATAGTGTTCCACGATGTTATATGGTTGCGTGGCATGGGCTATAGATAGGGTTGTGCGAAGGGTGGATGTGTTGGAAATGAAATGTTTGAGGACAATACATAGTGTGAGATGGTTTGATCGAGTAAGTAATGAAATGGTAAGAGAGATGTATGGTAATAAAAAGTGTGGTTGAGAGAGCCAAGGAGGGTGTATTGAAATGGTCTGGACACATGGAGAGAATGAGTGAGGAGAGATTGACAAGGAGGATATATGTGTCACAGGTGGAGGGAACAACGAGAAGCGGGAGATCAAATTGGAGGTGGAAGGATGGAGTGAAAAAGATTTTGAGCGATCAGGGCCTGAACATACAAGAGGATGAAAGGCGTGTGAGGAAAAGAGAATTGAAGCGATGTGGTATACCGGGGTCGACATGCTGCCAATGGATTGAAACAGGGCATATGAAGCATCTGGGGTAAATCATGGTCTGTGGGGCCTGGATGTGGAAAGGGAGCTGTGGTTTTGGTTTATATATATATATATTTATACTTATTTTATTTTGCTTTGTCGCTGTCTCCCGCGTTTGCGAGGTAGCGCAAGGAAACAGACGAAAGAAATGGCCAAACCCACCCCCATACACATGTATATACATACACGTCCACACACGCAAATATACATACCTATACATCTCAATGTACACATATATCTATACACAAACAGACACATACATATATACCCATGCACACAATTCACACTGTCTGCCTTTATTCATTCCCATTGCCACCTCGCCACACATGGAATACCATCCCCCTCCCCCCTCATGTGTGCGAGGTAGCGCTAGGAAAAGACAAACAAAGGCCCCATTCATTCACACTCAGTCTCTAGCTGTCATGCAATAATGCCCGAAACCACAGCTCCCTTTCCACATCCAGGCCCCACACAACTTTCCATGGTTTACCCCAGATGCTTCACATGCCCTGATTCAATCCACTGACAGCACGTCAACCCCGGTATACCACATCGATCCAATTCACTCTATTCCTTGCCCTCCTTTCACCCTCCTGCATGTTCAGGCCCCGATCACTCAAAATCTTTTTCACTCCATCTTTCCACCTCCAATTTGGTCTCCCACTTCTCCTCGTTCCCTCCACCTCCAACACATATATCCTCTTGGTCAATCTTTCCTCACTCATTCTCTCCATGTGCCCAAACCATTTCAAAACACCCTCTTCTGCTCTCTCAATAACGCTCTTTATATTTCCACACATCTCTCTTACCCTTACATTACTCACTCAATCAAACCACCTCACACCACATATTGTCCTCAAACATCTCATTTCCAGCACATCCACCCTCCTGCGCACAACTCTATCCATAGCCCACGCCTCGCAACCATACAACATTGTTGGAACCACTATTCCTTCAAACATACCCATTTTTGCTTTCCCAGATAATATTCTCGACTTCCACACATTCTTCAAGGCTCCCAGGATTTTCGCCCCCTCCCCCACCCTATGATCCACTTCAGCTTCCATGGTTCCATCCGCTGCCAGATCCACTCCCAGATATCTAAAACACTTTACTTCCTCCAGTTTTTCTCCAATCAAACTCACCTCCCAATTGACTTGACCCTCAACCCTATTGTACCTAATAGCCTTGCTCTTATTCACATTTACTCTTAACTTTCTTCTTTCACACACTTTACCAAACTCAGTCACCAGCTTCTGCAGTCTCTCACATGAATCAGCCACCAGCGCTGTATCATCAGCGAACAACAACTTACTCATTTTCCAAGCCCTCTCATCCACAACAGACTGCATACTTGCCCCTCTTTCCAAAACTCTTGCATTCACCTCCCTAACAACCCCATCCATAAACAAATTAAACAACCATGGAGACATCACACACCCCTGCCGCAAACCTACATTCACTGAGAACCAATCACTTTCCTCTCTTCCTACACGTACACATGCCTTACATCCTCGATAAAAACTTTTCACTGCTTCTAACAACTTGCCTCCCACACCATATATTCTTAGTACCTTCCACAGAGCGTCTCTATCAACTCTATCATATGCCTTCTCCAGATCCATAAATGCTACATACAAATCCATTTGCTTTTCTAAGTATTTCTCACATACATTCTTCAAAGCAAACACCTGATCCACACATCCTCTACCACTTCTGAAACCACACTGCTCTTCCCCAATCTGATGCTCTGTACATGCCTTCACCCTCTCAATCAATACCCTCCCATATAATTTACCAGGGATACTCAACAAACTTATACCTCTGTAATTTGAGCACTCACTCTTATCCCCTTTGCCTTTGTACAATGGCACTATGCACGCATTCCACCAATCCTCAGGAACCTCACCATGAATCATACATACATTAAATAACCTTACCAACCAGTCAACAATACAGTCACTCCCTTTTTTAATATATTCCAATGCAATACCATCCAAACCTGCTGCCTTGCCGGCTTTCATCTTCCACAAAGCTTTTACTACCTCTTCTCTGTTTACCAAATCTTTTCCCTAACCCTCGCACTTTGCACACCACCTCGACCAAAACACCCTATATCTGCCACTCTATCATCAAACACATTCAACAAACCTTCAAAATACTCACTCCATCTCCTTCTCACATCACCACTACTTGTTTTCACCTCCCCATTTGCCCCCTTCACTGAAGTTCCCATTTGCTCCCTTGTCTTACGCACTTTATTTACCTCCTTCCAGAACATCTTTTTATTCACCCTTGTATTTCAACTTTCTAAAATGGGAAACAGAAGAAGGAGTCACGCGGGGAGTGCTCATCCTCCTCGTAGGCTCAGATTGGGGTGTCTAAATGTGTGTGGATGTAACAAAGATGTGAAAAAAGGAGAGATAGGTAGTATGTTTGAGGAAAGGAACCTGGATGTTTTGGCTCTGAGTGAAACGAAGCTCAAGGCTAAAGGGGAAGAGTGGTTTGGGAATGTCCTGGGAGTAAAGTCAGGGGTTAGTGAGAGGACAAGAGCAAGGGAAGGAGTAGCCCTACTCCTGAAACAGGAGTTGTGGGAGTATGTGATAGAATGTAAGAAAGTAAATTCTAGATTAACATGGGTAAAACTGAAAGTTGATGGAGAGAGATGGGTGATTATTGGTGCATATGCACCTTGGCATGAGAAGAAAGATCATGAGAGGCAAGTGTTTTGAGAGCAGCTGAATGAGTCTGTTAGTGGTTTTGATGCAGAAGACCGGGTTATAGTGATGGGTGATTTGAATGCAAAGGTGAGTAATGTGGCAGTTGAGGGAATAATTGGTATACATGGGGTGTTCAGTGTTGTAAATGGAAATGGTGAAGAGCTTATAGATTTATGTGCTGAAAAAGGACTAGTGATTGGGAATACCTGGTTTAAAAAGCGAGATATACATAAGTATACGTATGTAAGTAGGAGAGATGGCCAGAGAGGGTTACTGGATTACGTGTTAATTGACAGGCGCGTGAAAGAGAGACTTTTGGATGTTAATGTGCTGAGAGGTGCAACTGGGGGGATGTCTGATCATTATCTTGTGGAGGCGAAGGTGAAGATTTGTATGGGTTTTCAGAAAAGAAGAGAGAATATTGGGGTGAAGAGGGTGGTGAGAGTAAGTGAGCTTGAGAAGGAGACTTGTGTGAGGAAGTACCAGGAGAGACTGAGTACGGAATGGAAAAAGGTGAGAACAAAGGAGGTAAGGGGAGTGGGGGAGGAATGGGATGTATTTAGGGATGCAGTAATGGCTTGCGCAAAAGATGCTTGTGGCATGAGAAGCGTGGGAGGTGGGTTGATTAGAAAAGGTAGTGAGTGGTGGGATGAAGAAGTAAGATTATTAGTGAAAGAGAAGAGAGAGGCATTTGGACGATTTTTGCAGGGAAAAAATGCAAATGAGAGGGAGATGTATAAAAGAAAGAGACAGGAGGTCAAGAGAAAGGTGCAAGAGGTGAAAAAGAGGGCAAATGAGAGTTGGGGTGAGAGAGTATCATTATATATATATATTTTTTTTTTTTTTTTTTTTTTTTTTTTTATACTTTGTCGCTGTCTCCCGCGTTTGCGAGGTAGCGCAAGGAAACAGACGAAAGAAATGGCCCAACCCCCCCCCCCCATACACATGTACATACACACGTCCACACACGCAAATATTCATACCTACACAGCTTTCCATGGTTTACCCCAGACGCTTCACATGCCTTGATTCAATCCACTGACAGCACGTCAACCCCTGTATACCACATCGCTCCAATTCACTCTATTCCTTGCCCTCCTTTCACCCTCCTGCATGTTCAGGCCCCGATCACACAAAATCCTTTTCACTCCATCTTTCCACCTCCAATTTGGTCTCCCTCTTCTCCTCGTTCCCTCCACCTCCGACACATATATCCTCTTGGTCAATCTTTCCTCACTCATTCTCTCCATGTGCCCAAACCACTTCAAAACACCCTCTTCTGCTCTCTCAACCACGCTCTTTTTATTTCCACACATCTCTCTTACCCTTACGTTACTTACTCGATCAAACCACCTCACACCACACATTGTCCTCAAACATCTCATTTCCAGCACATCCATCCTCCTACGCACAACTCTATCCATAGCCCACGCCTCGCAACCATACAACATTGTTGGAACTACTATTCCTTCAAACATACCCATTTTTGCTTTCCGGGATAATGTTCTCGACTTCCACACATTTTTCAAGGCTCCCAAAATTTTCGCCCCCTCCCCCACCCTATGATCCACTTCCGCTTCCATGGTTCCATCCGCTGACAGATCCACTCCCAGATATCTAAAACACTTCACTTCCTCCAGCCTCTCACCATTCAAACTCACCTCCCAATTGACTTGACCCTCAACCCTACTGTACCTAATAACCTTGCTCTTATTGACATTTACTCTTAACTTTCTTCTTCCACACACTTTACCAAACTCCGTCACCAGCTTCTATATATATATAGAGAGAGAGAGAGAGAGAGAGAGAGAGAGAGAGAGAGAGAGAAAAAAGTTGTTAGTAGTGAAAAGTTTTTATCGAGGATGTAAGGCATGTGTACATGTAGGAAGAGAGGAAAGTGATTGGTTCTCAGTGAATGTAGGTTTGTGGCAGGGGTGTGTGATGTCTCCATGGTTGTTTAATTTGTTTATGGATGGGGTTGTTAGGGAGGTGAATGCAAGAGTTTTGGAAAGAGGGGCAAGTATGAAGTCTGTTGTGGATGAGAGAGCTTGGGAAGTGAGTCAGTTATTGTTCGCTCATGATACAGCGCTGGTGGCTGATTCATGTGAGAAACTGCAGAAGCTGGTGACTGAGTTTGGTAAAGTGTGTGAAAGAATAAAGTTAAGAGTAAATGTGAATAAGAGCAAGGTTATCAAGTACAGTAGGGTTGAGGGTCAAGTCAATTTGGAGGTAAGTTTGAATGGAGAAAAACTGGAGGAAGTAAAGTGTTTTAGCATGTGTACGAGTAGCAAGAGAGGAAAGTGATTGGTTCCCAGTGAATGTTGGTTTGCGGCAGGGGGGGAATTTGATGTCTCCATGATTGTTTAATTTGTTTATGGATGAGGTTGTTAGGGAGGTGAATGCAAGAGTTTTGGAGAGAGGGGCAAGTATGCAGTCTGCTGAGGGTGAGTGGGCTAGGGAAAAGTAAGTTGTTTGCTGATGATGCAGCGCTGGTGGCTGATTCGGGTGAGATACTCCAGGAGCTGGTGACTGAGTTTGGTAGAGTGAAAAAAGAAAGCGGAGAGTAAATGTGAATAAGAGCAAGGTTATTAGCTTCAGAGGGGTTGAGGGACAAGTCAATTGGGAGGTAAGTTTGAATGGAGAAAAACTGGAGGAAGTTAAGTGTTTTAGATATCTGGGAGTGGATTTGGCAGAGGATGGAACCAAGGAAGCAGAAGTCAGTCACAAGGTGGGGGAGGGGGTGAAGGTTCTGGGAGCGTTCAATAATGTGTGGAAGGCGAGGACGTTGCCTCGGATAGCAAAAATGGGTATATTTGAAGGAATAGTGGTTCCAACAATGTTATATGCTTGTGAGGCATGGGCTATAGATAGGGTTGTGCAAAGGAGGGTGGATGTGCTGGAAATGACAAGTTTGAGGACAATATTAGGTGTGAGGTGGTTTGATCGAGTAAGTAATGAAATGGTAAGAGAGATGTGTGGTAATAAAAAGTGTGTGGTTGAGAGAGTAGAAGAGGGCGTATTGAAATGGTTTGGTCACATGGAGAGAATGAGTGAGGAGAGATTGACAAAGAGGATATATGTGTCAAAGGTGGAAGGAACAAGAAGTGGGAGACCAAATTGGAGGTGGAAGGATGGAGTGAAAAAGATTTTAAGCAATTAGGGCCTGAACATACAGGAGGGTGAAAGGCATGCAAGGAATAGAGTGAATTGGAATGATCTGGTATACTAGGGTCGACGTGCTGTCAATGGATTGAACCAGGACATGTGAAGCGTCTGGGGTAAACAATGGAAAGTTTTGTAGGGCCTGGATGTGGAAAGGAAGCTGTGGTTTCAATGCATTACACACGACAGCTGAAGACTGAGTGTGAACGAATGTGGCCTTTGTCTTCTTTTCCTAGTGCTGCCTCACGCGCACGTGGAGGGAGGGGGTGCCATTTCATGCATGGCGGGGTGGCGGCAGGAATAGATGAAGGCAGCATGTATGAATATGTGCATGTGTATATATGTATATGTCTGTGTATGTATATGTATGTATACGTTGAAATGCATAGGTATGTATATAAGCAAGTGAGGGCGTTTATGTATATACATGTGTATGCGGGTGGGTTGGACCATTCTTTCTCCTGTTTCCTTGCGCTACCTCGCTGATGCGAGAGACAGCGACAAAGTATAATAAAATACATAAATAAATGAAAAAGAAAAGACAGGTTGGGACATACTGACAGAATGAGTGAGGATAGGTTGACATAGGGGATACATCTGTCAAATGTGGAGGGGAAAAGGAGAATGGGGGAGACCAAAGTGTACATGGAACAATGGCTTGAAAAATATTTTGAGTGCTCAGGGCCTGATCATGCAAGAGGGTGAAAGCTGCACACAAGATAAAAAAAACTGGAACAATGTGGTATAAAGGAGAAGTGTTGTCCATGGACTGAACTACTGTATACAAAGCAGCCAGTGGAAACCACACAAAGGTCTGTGGGGCTTGGTTGTGAATAGGTGGCTGTGATTTTGGTGCATTATAAATGACAGCTAGAGAATGGATGTGAGCAAATGCAGCCTTTCTTTGTCTGTTCCTGGTGCTACATCACTAATGCAAGAAATGGCAGACAAGTATGACAAGGAAGAAGTATGAAATATGTAAATGACCAAATATTTGTAAATGAGGAAGAAAACAAATTCTTTATTATCTCCTGCATGTAGTACAAGGCAACTAAAAAGGGAACCAGAGGGGTGGAGCCAAAAACAGTCCCCTCCTTACGTTTCACTTTTCAAAAGTGAGAACAAATGGAGCCAAGTGCAGAGTGCTCATCTTCCTCAAAGGCTCAGGATGAGGTGTCAAGAAGTGCAAGGATGTTACCAAGACAAGAAGAGAGAGACTGGTACTATGTTTGGGGAGAGGAATCTGAATATCAAGGCTCTGATTAAACCAAGCTCAAGCAGATGGAAAAGTATGGTTTAGGAATGTCTGTGGGGAAAGTCTGGAGTTAGTGTAAGGGCAAAAGCAAAAGGGGATAGCAGTTCTGCTTATGGAGTTGTGGGATTGTGTTAAAGAATATAATGAAGTGAGTTCCACACTGATATGGATGAGAATAAACATGGGTGGGCGGGTGATTGCCAGTGCTTATGCACCTGGCAGTGAAGAAGATAGGCAACTGTTTTGGAAGTGCTATAAGAGGCCATTCTCTGTCTGATCCTGGCACTACCTCGATACATGGGAAACAGATAACCAATTTGAATAAAATACAAATCCAGTGTTCAGCATTCTAAACTGCTTAATCATCTGCATAAAATGATCACAAAAAGATCTGACTCCAATATCAATAAAATAACAAAACTTTGGGAAAAAGAAGAAAATATATGATATAAAGACACTCACGTTTCGACTAGTCTATTAATATCAGCCTGTACCGACTCTTGCTTGTTGAGAATCTGCTGTCTTCGTTCTGCTACCAACTCCTTGGCATTTTCGATATAGCCTCTTTTTTTTCTGATGTCCATCAAGAACTGTCTGAGACGATCTCTTGTAAGTCCTGCCATCTCCTCACAAAACTTGTACTTGTGTTCCCGGTGCTCAATGAGCTGACAGTCCCTACAGGTCAGCTGATCACATGTCTGACAGTAAAGATTTAATTTCTCCTGTAAGAAAAACAACCAACATAAGAAATCAACCCTACAGTGATGCAACAAGAAGAATTTTTTATGCACACAAGAGGGAAAGTTTCAAAATATCAAAAATCTAAATATCTTAAGTTTGTTCTCATGACTAATTACACTGTTACTTTTCTAATCAAAATGATGTACACCTCAACTACATGAGTCACTGTTTACGAGTGTTCCGTGTTCTTTAACGTAGGCTGCACTAATGCCAGGCACATGAGGTATGCCGTAAGCACCTTCAAGCATATCAAGTTAGCTGCGTGGTATTTTTGAAAGGCTTGTGTCACAAACAAAAACTATTAATACTGGTTTTGTGTAAGTAATACCTACTGCCTTGTAAGCAAAACACAACAAAACTACTTAATATGAGGGCACATATCTCATAAAGGTGTTCTTGACATCTTCTCATATACTGACAATACATGAAAAAGGTTTATGCTTGTAATGTCCAGAAATAATGCATGATATACCATTATCAGTATTAATGACTGTATATGTCCCCTTAAAGCAGAGGCAGCTGATTCAAAAACTGGCTGTCATATGAGATCACTGCCTCCTAGGCCAGGTTCTTATGAAGTCAACCACCTTCTAAGGGTTAGACAAAATATTTCTGTTCACAGTATAAAAGCAGTGATTTCATAGATGATACCATCATGACCTGATCCTGATACAGACCTATCCACATTTCACTACACCCACAAACTTCCTCCACAGTTTTATTCATTTTCCCTTCAGCTTTAACCAATTCAACTCCTTCTAACGATGTAAATCTTTGTTCACTAACAACAAATATAACAATTATAGCAAAATAATAATAATTTTTCTACCATTAAGGAAGAGGAGATAGAATGAGCGTCATATGTCTCCTGTGTTGTAGGAGACTAAGAATGGGGACTGGAAATCCTTCCCTCCTCTGTATTACTAACTAAAGAAGAAACAGAGAAAAGGGCTAAATGAGAATCATTTGTTTTCTAAGGATTAGTAACCTAACTCATGAAAAATAGTGAACAAGGAGGAAAGAAACAAGGAAATCTATTCTTTAACAAAAATCGATAGTAACAAAATATGCTACATGAAAAATCAAGAAAATAGCAAAAAATGTTGGGTCCCAGGTTTATTCAAGCTAATAACGTACTGGCAAACATGAGAAAAACTAGTACTGGAAAAAAAGAAAAAAAGATCCTTTAACTTCCACAGACAATTGGATAGTAGGTTCTTTGTTGTCACAGCTGCTGCTCATGACAGGTGAAAATGATGTCCCATGAAAGTCCTGTCAAAAGTGGACGTTGGAGACGTGGCAATACGATGAAATTAGCCAGGAAGATGAAGTGTCAGGAGTCCTGTTGGGACATCTACTAACACAGACGCCTTAGGGGCAGCTAGAGTCTGGAGTCACATTGCTAAAACTTCAGGTACCAGGGTGGTACATTTATGCCTGACTGGTTTGCTGCAGTGATACCCGGGTATTTAAGAGAAGTTGAAATCTGGTCAGTGAGGTGCACTACTCCCAAAGGGAATTAGAGACACTGAAGTCAAATGTTGCGAGCTTCTGACCTTCATACGGGTGGACTTGAGGTTAAGTCCATAAGAGTGGTGAGGAGTGGTGCTCTTAGGGTCAGGTCATCTATAATTACGTTGGCAGCTTTTGGTTTGCTACCAACATCATCAAGTGTAGGAGTGAGGGATCAATATTGCAGGTGCAGATGTGTAAAATGGGCGGTCAAAAGCTGTCCCCTGCTAATGGCGACATCATTAAGGTAATGCAGGGGGTGGCACCGGGAATGGGTGAAGGAGAGCAAGAACGAATATTTCTTTTTTTTTTTTTTTGCTTTGTCGCTGTCTCCCGCGTTTGCGAGGTAGCGCAAGGAAACAGACAAAAGAAATGGCCCAGCCCACCCCCATACACATGTATATACATACACATCCACACACGCAAATATACATACCTACACAGCTTTCCATGGTTTACCCCAGACGCTTCACATGCCCTGATTCAACCCACTGACAGCACGTCAACCCCGGTATACCACAGCGATCCAATTCACTCTATTCCTTGCCCTCCTCTCACCCTCCTGCATGTTCAGGCCCCGATCACACAAAATCTTTTCCACTCCATCTTTCCACCTCCAATTTGGTCTCCCACTTCTCCTCGTTCCCTCCACCTCCGACACATATATCCTCTTGGTCAATCTTTCCTCACTCATTCTCTCCATGTGCCCAAACCATTTCAAAACACCCTCCTCTGCTCTCTCAACCACGCTCTTTTTAATTTCCACACATCTCTCTTACCCTTACGTTACTTACTCGATCAAACCACCTCACACCACACATTGTCCTCAAACATCTCATTTCCAACACATCCATCCTCCTGCGCACAACTCTATCCATATATGTGTATATGTGTATTTATGCAAATGTGTGTGTGAAAAGAGTGAATTCAAACGATGTGGTATACCAGGGTTGACGTGCTGTCAATGGATTGAACAAGAGCAAGTGAAGCATCTGGGGTAAACCATGCAAACGTCTGTGGGGTCTGGATGTGGAAAGGGAGCTGTGGTTTCAGCGGATTACACATGATGGATAGAGACTGTGTGTGAACAAATGTGGCCTTTTCTTTGTCTATTCCTAGCACAACCTCGCTGGAGGAGGTGTGTGTGTGTGTGTGTGTGTGTGTGTGATGCTATTTCATGTGTGGTGGGGTGGTGATGGGAACAGATGAAGGCAGCGAGTATGAATATGTATGTATATATATTTATTTATTTTCATTTTGCTTTGTCGCTGTCTCCCGCGTTTGCGAGGTAGCGCAAGGAAACAGACGAAAGAAATGGCCCAACCCACCCCCATACACATGTATATACATACACGTCCACACACGGAAATATACACACCCATACATCTCAATGTACACATATATATATACACACACAGACACACACACACACACACACACATATATATATATATATATATATATATATATATATATATATATATATATATATATATATATATATATATATATATATATATCAGATTGGGGAAGAGCAGTGTGGTTTCAGAAGTGGTAGAGGATGTGTGGATCAGGTGTTTGCTTTGAAGAATGTATGTGAGAAATACTTAGAAAAGCAAATGGATTTGTATGTAGCATTTATGGATCTGGAGAAGGCATATGATAGAGTTGATAGAGATGCTCTGTGGAAGGTATTAAGAATATATGGTGTGGGAGGAAAGTTGTTAGAAGCAGTGAAAAGTTTTTATCGAGGATGTAAGGCATGTGTACGTGTAGGAAGAGAGGAAAGTGATTGGTTCTCAGTGAATGTAGGTTTGCGGCAGGGGTGTGTGATGTCTCCATGGTTGTTTAATTTGTTTATGGATGGGGTTGTTAGGGAGGTAAATGCAAGAGTTTTGGAAAGAGGGGCAAGTATGAAGTCTGTTGGGGATGAGAGAGCTTGGGAAGTGAGTCAGTTGTTGTTCGCTGATGATACAGCGCTGGTGGCTGATTCATGTGAGAAACTGCAGAAGCTGGTGACTGAGTTTGGAAAAGTGTGTGGAAGAAGAAAGTTAAGAGTAAATGTGAATAAGAGCAAGGTTATTAGGTACAGTAGGGTTGAGGGTCAAGTCAATTGGGAGGTGAGTTTGAATGGAGAAAAACTGGAGGAAGTGAAGTGTTTTGGATATCTGGGAGTGGATCTGGCAGCGGATGGAACCATGGAAGCGGAAGTGGATCATAGGGTGGGGGAGGGGGCGAAAATTCTGGGAGCCTTGAAGAATGTGTGGAAGTCGAGAACATTATCTCGGAAAGCAAAAATGGGTATGTTTGAAGGAATAGTGGTTCCAACAATGTTGTATGGTTGCGAGGCGTGGGCTATGGATAGAGTTGTGCGCAGGAGGATGGATGTGCTGGAAATGAGATGTTTGAGGACAATGTGTGGTGTGAGGTGGTTTGATCGAGTGAGTAACGTAAGGGTAAGAGAGATGTGTGGAAATAAAAAGAGCGTGGTTGAGAGAGCAGAAGAGGGTGTTTTGAAATGGTTCGGGCACATGGAGAGAATGAGTGAGGAAAGATTGACCAAGAGGATATATGTGTCGGAGGTGGAGGGAACAAGGAGAAGAGGGAGACCAAATTGGAGGTGGAAAGATGGAGTGAAAAAGATTTTGTGTGATCGGGGCCTGAACATGCAGGAGGGTGAAAGGAGGGCAAGGAATAGAGTGAATTGGAGCGATGTGGTATACCGGGGTTGACGTGCTGTCAGTGGATTGAATCAAGGCATGTGGGGCGTCTGGGGTAAACCATGGAAAGCTGTGTAGGTATGTATATTTGCGTGTGTGGACGTATGTATATACATGTGTATGGTGGGGGGTTGGGCCATTTCTTTTGTCTGTTTCCTTGCGCTACCTCGCAAACGCGGGAGACAGCGACAAAGTATAATAAAAAAAAAAATATATATGTTGGGGTGAAGAGGGTGGTGAGAGTAAGTGAGCTTGGGAAGGAGACTTGTGTGAGGAAGTACCAGGAGAGACTGAGTACAGAATGGAAAAAGGTGAGAACAAAGGAGGTAAGAGGAGTGGGGGAGGAATGGGATGTATTTAGGGATGCAGTGATGGCTTGTGCAAAAGATGCTTGTGGCATGAGAAGCGTGGAAGGTGGGTGGATTAGAAAGGGTAGTGAGTGGTGGGATGAAGAAGTAAGATTATTAGTGAAAGAGAAGAGAGAGGCATTTAGATGATTTTTGGAGGGAAAAAATGTAAATGAGTGAAAGATGTATAAAAGAAAGAGGCAGGAGGTCAAGAGAAAGGTGCAAGAGGTGGCAAATGAGAGTTGGGGTGAGAGAGTATCATTAAATTTTAGGGAGAATAAAAAGATGTTCTGGAAGGAGGTAAATAAAGTGCGTAAGACAAGGGAGCAAATGGGAACTTCAGTGAAAGGGGCTAATGGGAGGTGATAACAAGTAGTGGTGATGTGAGAAGGAGATGGAGTGAGTATTTTGAAGGTTTGTTGAATGTGTTTGATGATCAAGTGGCAGATATAGGGTGTTTTGGTCGAGGTGGTGTGCAAAGTGAGAGAGTTAGGGAAAATAATTTGGTAAACAGAGAAGAGGTAGTAAAAGCTTTGCGGAAGATGAAAGCCGGCAAGGCAGCAGGTTTGGATGGTACTGCAGTGGAATTTATTAAAAAAAGGGGGTGACTGTATTGTTGACTGGTTGGTAAGGTTATCTAATGTATGTCTGATTCATGGTGAGGTGCCTGAAGATTGGCAGAATGCTTCCATAGTGCCATTGTACAAAGGCAAAGGGGATAAAAGTGAGTGCTCAAATTACAGAGGTATAAGTTTGTTGTTAGAAGCAGTGAAAAGTTTTTATCGAGGATGTAAGGCATGTGTACGTGTAGGAAGAGAGGAAAGTGATTGGTTCTCAGTGAATGTAGGTTTGCGGCAGGGGTGTGTGATGTCTCCATGGTTGTTTAATCTGTTTATGGATGGGGTTGTTAGGGAGGTGAATGCAAGAGTTTTGGAAAGAGGGGCAAGTATGAAGTCTGTTGGGGATGAGAGAGCTTGGGAAGTGAGTCAGTTGTTGTTCGCTGATGATACAGCGCTGGTGGCTGATTCATGTGAGAAACTGTAGAAGCTGGTGACTGAGTTTGGTAAAGTGTGTGAAAGAAGAAAGTTAAGAGTAAATGTGAATAAGAGCAAGGTTATTAGGTACAGTAGGGTTGAGGGTCAAGTCAATTGGGAGGTGAGTCTGAATGGAGAAAAACTGGAGGAGTGTAGGAAGTGAAGTGTTTTGGATATCTGGGAGTGGATCTGGCAGCGGATGGAACCATGGAAGCAGAAGTGGATCATAGGGTGGGGGAGGGGGCGAAAATTCTGGGAGCCTTGAAGAATGTATGGAAGTCGAGAACATTATCTCGGAAAGCAAAAATGGGTATGTTTGAAGGAATAGTGGTTCCAACAATGTTGTATGGTTGCGAGGCATGGGCTATGGATAGAGTTGTGCGCAGGAGGATGGATGTGCTGGAAATGAGATGTTTGAGGACAATGTGTGGTGTGAGGTGGTTTGATCGAGTAAGTAACATAAGGGTAAGAGATGTGTGGAAATAAAAAGAGCGTGGTTGAGAGAGCAGAAAAGGGTGTTTTGAAATGGTTTGGGCACATGGAGAGAATGAGTGAGGAAAGATTGACCAAGAGGATATATGTGTCGGAGGTGGAGGGAACGAGGAGAAGAGGGAGACCAAATTGGAGGTGGAAAGATGGAGTGAAAAAGATTTTGTGTGATCGGGGCCTGAACATGCAGGAGGGTGAAAGGAGGGCAAGGAATAAAGTGAATTGGAGCGATGTGGTATACCGGGGTTGACGTGCTGTCAGTGGATTGAATCAAGGCATGTGAAGCGTCTGGGGTAAACCATGGAAAGCTGTGTAGGTATGTATATTTGCGTGTGTGGACGTATGTATATACATGTGTATGGGGGTGGATTGGGCCATTTCTTTCATCTGTTTCCTTGCGCTACCTCGCAAACGCGGGGGACAGCAAAAAAAAAAAAAAAAAAAAAAAAAAAAAAAAAAAAAAAAAAAGTTTGTTGAGCATTCCTGGTAAATTATATGGGAGGGTATTGATTGAGAGGGTGAAGGCATGTACAGAGCATCAGATTGGGGAAGAGCAGTGTGGTTTCAGAAGTGGTAGAGGATGTGTGGATCAGGTGTTTGCTTTGAAGAATGTATGTGAGAAATACTTAGAAAAGCAAATGGATTTGTATGTAGCATTTATGGATCTGGAGAAGGCATATGATAAGAGTTGATAGAGATGCTCTGTGAAAGGTACTAAGAATATATTGTGTGGTAGGCAAGTTGTTAGAAGCAGTGAAAAGTTTTTATTGAGGATGTATGGCATGTGTACGTGTAGGAAGAGAGGAAAGTGATTGGTTCTCAGTGAATGTAGGTTTGCGGCAGGGGCATGTGATGTCTCCATGGTTGTTTAATTTGTTTATGGATGGGGATGTTAGGGAGGTGAATGCAAGAGTGTTGGAAAGAGGGGCAAGTATGCAGTCTGTTGTGCGTGAGAGAGCTTGGGAAGTGAGTCAGTTGTTGTTCGCTGATGATACAGCGCTGGTGGCTGATTCATGTGAGAAACTGCAGAAGCAGGTGACTGAGTTTGGTAAAGTGTGTGAAAGAATAAAGTTAAGAGAAATGTGAATAAGAGCAAGGTTATTAGGTACAGTAGGGTTGAGGGTCAAGTCAATTGGGAGGTAAGTTTGAATGGAGAAAAACTGGAGGAAGTAAAGTGTTTTAGATATCTGGGAGTGGATCTGGCAGCGGATGGAACCATGGAAGCGGAAGTGAATCATAGGGTGGGGGAGGGGGCGAAAATCCTTGGAGCCTTGAGGAATGTTTGGAATTCGAGAACATTATCTCCGAAAGCAAAAATGGCTATGTTTGAAGGATTAGTGGTTCCAACAATGTTGTATGGTTGCGAGGCGTGGGCTATGGATAGAGTTGTGTGCAGGACGGTGGATGTGCTGGAAATGAGATGTTTGAGGACAATGTGTGGTGTGAGGTGGTTTGATCGAGTAAGTAATGTAAGGGTAAGAGAGATGTGTGGAAATAAAAAGAGCGTGGTTGAGAGAGCAGAGGAGGGTGTTTTAAAATGGTTTGGGCACATGGAGAGAATGAGTGAGGAAAGATTGACCAAGAGGATATATGTGTTAGAGGTGGAGGGAACGAGGAGAAGTGGGAGACCAAATTGGAGGTGGAAAGATGGAGTGAAAAAGATTTTGAGTGATCGGGGCCTGAACATGCAGGAGGGTGAAAGGCGGGCAAGGAATAGAGTGAATTGGATCGATGTGGTATAGCGGGGTCGATGTGCTGTCAGTGGATTGAATCAGGGCATGTGAAGCGTCTGGGGTAAACCATGGAAAGTTGTGTGGGGCCTGGATGTGGAAAGGGAGCTGTGGTTTCGGGCATTATTACATGACAGCTAGAGACTGAGTGTGAACGAATGAGGCCTTTGTTGTCTTTTCCTAGCGCTACCTCGCACACATGAGGGGGGAGGGGGATGTTATTCCATGTGTGGGGAGGTGGCGATTGGAATAAATAAAGGCAGACAGTATGAATTATGTACATGTGTATATATGGATATGTCTGTGTGTGTATATATATGTGTACATTGAGATGTATAGGTATGTATATTTGCGTGTGTGGATGTGTATGTATATACATGTGTATGGGGGTGGGTTGGGCCATTTCTTTCGTCTGTTTCCTTGCGCTACCTCGGAAACGCAGGAGACAGCGACAAAGCATATACAAAAAAAAAAAAAAATATATGTATATGTCTATATGCATATGTGGGTGTTTACATATGTACACGTGTATGTGGGTAGGTTGGGCCATTCCTTGTCTGTTTCCTTGCGCTACCTCGCTAACGCAGGAGACAGCGATTAAGTACAATACATAATAAATGAAAAAATTTCTATTATCATTATCATACTTTGTCGCTGTCTCCCGTGTTAGCGAGGTAGCGCAAGGAAATGGACAAAAGAATGGCCCAACCCACCCACATACACATGCATATAAATACATGTCCACACACACACATATACATACCTAAACATTTCACCGTATATATATGTATACATACACAGACACATACATATACATATGCACACAATTCATATCTGCTGCCTTCATTCATTCCCAACGCCACCCCGTCACACATGAAATGACGCCCCCCTTCCCCCCAGCACGTGCAGGTGATGTAGTGCTAGGAAAAGACAACAAAGGCAACACTCATTCACACTTAGTCTCTAGCTGTCATGTGTAATGCACTGAAATCACAGCTCCCTTTCTACATCCAGGCCCCACACAACTTTCCATGGTTTACCCAAGACGCTTCACATGCCCTAGTTCAATCCATTGACAGCACGTCGACCCCGGTATACCACATTGTTCCAATTCACTCTATTCCTTGCACGCCTTTCACCCTCCTGTATGTTCAGGTCCTGATGCTCAAAATCTTTTTCACTCCATCCTTCCACCTCCAATTTGATCTCCCACTTCTCATTCCCTCCACCTCTGACACATATATCCTCTTGGTCAATCTTTCCTCACTCATTCTCCCCATGTGACCAAACCATTTCAATACACCCTCTTCTGCTCTCTCAACCACACTCTTTTTATTACCACACATCTCTCTTCCCCTTTCATCACTTACTCGATCAAACCACCTCACACCACATATTGTCCTCAAACATCTCATTTCCAACACATCCACCCTCCTCCACACAACCCTATCATTAGCCCACGCCTCGCAGCCATATAACAATGTTGGAACTACTATTCTTTCAAACATACCCATTTTTGCTTTCCGAGATAATGCTCTCACCTTCCACTCATTCTTCAATGCTCCCAGAACCTTCGCCCCCCTCCCCAACCTTATGACACATCCACTTCCATGGTTCCATCCGCTGCCAAATCCACTCCCAGATATCTAAAACACTTCACTTTCTCCAGTTTTTCTCCATTCAAACTTACCTCCCAATTGCCTTGTCCCTCAACCTAACTGTACCTTGCTCTTATTCACATTTACTCTCAGCTTTCTTCCTTAACACAATTTACCAAACTCAGTTACCAGCTTCTGCAGTTTTTCACCCAAATCAGCCACCAGCGCTGTATCATCAGCAAACAACAATTGACTCACTTCCCAAGCCCTCTCATCCACAACAGACTGCATACTTGCTCCTCTCTCCAAAACTCTTGCATTCATCTCCCTAACAACCTCATCCATAAACAAATCAAACAACCGTGAAGACATCATGCACCCCTGCCGCAAACCAACATTCACTGGGCACCAATCACTTTCCTCTCTTCCTACTCATAAACGTCTTACATCCTCGCTAAAAACTTTTCATTGCTTCTAGCAACTAGCCTCCCACACCATATACTCTTAATACATTCCGCACAGCATCTCTATCAACTATATCATATGCCTTCTCCAGATCCATAAATGCTACATACAAATCCATTTGTTTTTCTAAGTATTTCTCACATACATTCTTCAAAGCAAACACCTGATCCACACATCCTCTACCACTTCTGAAACCACACTGCTCTTCCCCAATCTGACGCTCTGTACATGCCTTCACCCTCTCAACCAATACCCTTCCATATAATTTCCCAGGAATACTCTACAAACTTATACCTCTGTAATTTGAACATTCACCTTTATCCCCTTTGCCTTTGTACAATGGCACTATGCATGCATTCCGCCAATCTTCAGGCACTTCACCATGAGCCATACATAAATTGATTATCCTCCCAAACCAGTCAACAACACAGTCACTCCCTCTTTTAATAAGAGGGGGTGACCGCCTTGTCGGCTTTCATCTTCTGCAAAGATTTCACTACCTCTTCTCTGTTTACCAAACCATTCTCCCTGACCCTCTCACTTCACACACCATCCCTACCAAAACACCCTATATCTGCCACTCTCTCATCAAACACATTCAACAAACCTTCAAAATACTCACTCCATCTCCTTCTCACTTCACCACTACTTGTTATTACGTCCCCATTAGCCTCCTTCACCGATGTTCCCATTTGTTCTCTTGTCTTACGCACTTTATTTACCTCTTTCCAAAATATATTTTTATTCTCCCTAAAATCTAATGATACTCTCTCACCCCAACTCTCATTTGCCCTCTTTTTCACCTCTTGCACCTTTCTCTTGACCTCCTGCCTCTTTCTTTTATGCACCTCCCAGTCATTTGCACTATTTCCCAGCAAAAATCGTTCAAATGCCTCTCTCTTCTCTTTCACGATTAATCTTACTTCTTCATCCCACCACTCACTATCCTTCTAATTTGTCCACCTCCCATGCTTTTCATGCCACAAGCATCTTTTGCACAAGCCATCACTGCTTCCCTAAATACAACCCATTCCTCCCCAACTCCCCTTACGTCCTTTGCTCTCACCTTTTTCCATTCTTCACTCAGTCTCTCCTGGTACTTCCTCACACAAGTTTCCTTCCCAAGCTCACTTACTCTCAACATTTTCTTCACCCCAACATTTTCTCTTCCTTACTGAAAACCTCTACAAATCTTCATCTTCACCTCCACAAGATAACAATCAGACATCCCTCCAGTTGCATTTCTCAGCACATTAACATCCAAAAGTCTCTCTTTCATGCGCCTATCAATTAACACGTAATCCAATAACACTCTCTGGCCATCTCTCCTACTTACATACATATACTTATGTATATCACTCTTTTTAAACCAGGTATTCCCAATCACAGTCCTTTTTCAGCACATAAATCTACAAGCTCTTCACCATTTCCATTTACAACACTGAACACCCCATGTACACCAATTATTCCCTCAACAGTCACATTACTCACCTTTGCATTCAAATCACCCATCACTATAACCCGGTCTTGTGCATCAAAACCACTAATACACTCACTCATCTGCTCCCAAAACACTTGCCTCTCATGATCTTTCTTCCCATGCCAAGGTGCATAAGCACCAAGAATCACCCATCTCTCTCCATCCACTTTCAGTTTTACCCATATCAATCTAGAGTTTACTTTCTTACACTCTATCACATACTCCCACCACTCCTGTTTCAGAAGTAGTGCTAC
This sequence comes from Panulirus ornatus, assembly GCF_036320965.1. Lineage (NCBI taxonomy): Eukaryota > Metazoa > Arthropoda > Malacostraca > Decapoda > Palinuridae > Panulirus > Panulirus ornatus. Next base: position 6,282,083 of record NC_092276.1, read on the forward strand.
TCCTTCCTTTGCTCTTGTCCTCTCACCAACCCCTGACTTTACTCCCAAAACATTCCCAAACCACTCTTCCCCTTTACCCTTGAGCTTCGTTTCATTCAGAGCCAAAACATCCAGGTTCCTTTCCTCAAACATACTACCTATCTCTCCTTTTTTTTCATCTTGGTAACATCCACACACATTTAGACACCCCAATCTAAGCCTTCCAGGAGGATGAGCACTCCCCGCAAGACTCCTTCTGTTTCCCCTTTTAGAAAGTTAAAATACAAAGAGGGGTGGGGTTCTAGCCCCCTCCTCCCGTCCCCTTTAGTTGCCTTCTACAACACGCGGGGAATGCATGGGAAGTATTCTTTCTCCCCTATCCCAGGGATAAATAATACTATATATTCATCTGTTTCCCTTTTTAGAAATCTAAGGCAAGCAAGTATGAATATGTACATGTGTAAGTATGCAAGTCTGCTTATGTGTATGTGTATGTGCATATATGGGCATTTATGTGTATATATGAGTGGATGGGCCATTCTTCGCTGCTTCGTCCACTCCCAGATATCTAAAACACTTAATTTCCTCCATTCTTTCTCCATTCAAACTTACCTCCCAATTAACTTGTTCCTCAACCCTACTGAACCTAATAACTTTGCTCTTATTCACATTTACTCTCAACTCTCTCCTTTCACACACTTTTCCAAACTCAGTCACTAACTTTTGCAGTTTCTCACGGGAAGCAACCACTAGAGCTGTATCATCAGCTAACAACAATTGACTCGCTTCCCAGGCCCCTCACTCCAAAACTCTAGCATTTACCTCCCTAACCACCCCAACCATAGACAAATTAAAACCATGGGGACATCACACACCCCTGCAGCAGACCAATCTTCACTGGAAACCAATCACTCTCCTCTCTTCCTACTCGTACACATGCCTTACATCATTGATGAAAACTTTTCACTGCTTCTAGCAACTTACCTCCCACACCATATACTCTTAAGACTCTCCACAAAGTATCTCTATCAGCCCTATCATATGCCTTCTCCAGATTCATAAATGCTACATACAAATCCATCTGTTTTTCTCAGTATTTCTCCTAAACATTCTTTAATGCAAACACCTGATCCATATATCCTCTACTACTTCTGAAACCACACTGCTCTTCCCCAGTTTGATACTCTGTACATACCTTTACCCTCTCAATCAATATCCTCCGATATATTTTCCCACAAAAAAAAAAAAATTACTCAACAAACATATGCCTCATTAGTTTGAACATTCACTTCATCCCCTTTGCCTTTGCACAATGGCACTATGCATGCATTCTGCCAATCCTCAGCCACTTCACCAGGATCCATACATACAATGAATATCCTTACCAACCAATCAAGAATACAGTCACTCCATTTTGTGATAAATTCCACTGCAATACCATCTAAACCCATCACCTTGTTGGATTTCATCTGCAAAGCTTTCACTACCTCTTCTCTCTTAAACAAACCATTCTCCCTGACCCTCTCACATCGCACACTATCCCAACCAAAACACTCTATATCTGCCACTCCATCACCAAACACATTCAACAAACCTTCAAAACATTCACTCCATCCTCTTCTCACTTCATCACTACCTGTTATTACTTTCCCGCTTGCCCCCTTCACCAATGTTCCCATTTGTTCTCTTGTCTTACGCTATTTACCTCCTTCCAAAACATCTTTTTATTCTCCCTAAAATTTATTGATTCTCTCACCCCAACTCTCATTTGCCCTTTTTCAACCCTTGCACCTCTCTCTTGACCTCCTGCTGCTTCTTTTATACATATCCCAGTCATTTGCACTCCTTCCTTACAAGAATTGGCCAAATGCCTCTCTTTTCTCTTCCACTAACAACTTTACGTCTCCATCCCATCATTCACTATCCTTTCAAATCTGCCCACCTCCCACCTTTCTCATGCCACATGCGTCTTTTGTGCAAGCCATCACTACTTCCCTAAATACATCTCATTCCTCACCCACTCCCCTCACATCATTTGCTCTTACCTTTTGCCATTCTACACTCAATCTCTCCTGGTACTTCCTCACACAAGTCTCCTTTCCATGCTCACTTACTCTCACCACTCTCTCCTTCCCAGCATTCTCTCTACTTTTTTGAAAACCTATACAAATCTTCACCTTCACCTCAAAATATAGTGATCAGATATTTTTCCAGCTGGCCCTCTCAGCACATTAATATCCAAAAGTCTCTCTTTTACACACCTATCAATTAACATGTAAACAATAATGCCCTCTGACCATATCTCCAACTCACATATGTATACTTAAGTATATTTTCTCTCTCTTTAAACTAGGTATCCCCAATCACCAGTCTTTTCTAGCACACAAAACCACAAGCTCTTCACCATTTCCATCTACAATACTGAATTCCCCATGTACACCAAATATACCCTCAACTGCCACATTACTCACCTTCACATTTAAATCACCCATCACTAAAACCCGGTCTTGTGCATCAAAGCTGCTGACACACTCACTCAGCTGCTCCTAAAGCACTTGCCTCTCATTATCTTTCTTCTCATGACCAGGTGCATAAGCACCAATAATCACCCCTCTCTCTCAATCCACTTTACTTTCTTACACTTTATCACATACTCTCACAACTCCTGCTTCAGGAGTAATGCTACTTCTTCCTTAGCTCTTGTCTTCTCACCAACCCCTGTGTGTGTGTGTGTGTGTGTGTGTGTGTGTGTGTGTGTGTGTGTGTGTGTGTGTGTGTGTGTGCGCGCGCGTGTGTGTGTGTGTGTGTGTGTGTGTGTGTGTGTGTGTGTGTGTGTTCAAGAGAAGGCTTCATGTACAGTAAAAATAGGGAATCATGCGTGCACACACACACACACACACACACAAAATCTCTTCCTATCCCTAACATTTTTGGTTCATACCCCTACCATTTCTTCCTCTAATGGTACATCAGCATCACTTAACAGCAACTAAACATATGACTAGTTCTGGCCTAACACTGAAAAAACCTCTGTCAACTCTACTAATCATCACTGGAAGCAACAGATAAACAAGACCAAATTCCTATGATACGCTGAATATTCTAGTCAAATAAGCCAAGGGGCAAAAGGTATAGATATCATAAAACTTCAGTCCATCACAGAGACCATGTAATAAAATTCATAGATACATTCTAAATGCTATGACTTGGAATATGCATAAAGAGTGAGTGGCAGTACTACCTTAACACAACTATGAATCAAATTTTGTATCATGGGAAAAGAACCTCTGTGAGCAGCATAATACATTACTTACTTTTGTATGTAAATTACAGAAGAGTGACTTCTTGACCTGAGTCTTTGTGGAAGATGAGTCCAAGTCCACCTCTCCCCTTGCCTTAATAATGTGATCTTTGGTAACCTTCACCCTCTTATGTGCCTGTAAAATAACTGGAAGTTAATATTGTGCACTGAAGATACCAGAGCATACTTAGCAGCCTCACTCACTCAAGCTCTATAGCGCATCTTTCTATGCATTATGGAGAAATGTAATGCGAACGTCCAGAGGTTAGTAGGAAGCCACTGACCTGGGAGGTATATTACCAGTATTACACCTCTGGGTATTGGGAGGGTAAGGGATGGCTACATTGTAAGCCAGCACTTCAGTGGTTGTTAAGTTAGTTGTCATTCCTATTTGCCTCACCCACATTCTGTTCTGGCATTCTGTTCACAGACATACAATCTCTCCTTTTTATACATAACACCTGACAACACTTAACACACACAGCTAGTTCTTCATAACTCAAGATTTTCCTATGGTGAGCGCTATTTGCTAGCCCTGCCTTTTGGCAAAGTGGCAAGAGCAACAGATATAAGTAGTGAATAGGAACATTCAGGTAGGAGCTTTAGGAAGAAACATTACATAGTAATTGGAAGGAACATACGGTGGGAGGGTTAAGTAGAAGCAGTTAGTAGGAATATGGGTAGGAGCCTCTATAAACACTGGGCTAGATCGACCTTTGCCAGTGGCCTGTTAAGGGTGATGCACTCAAGGATAAGAAGTGGCACTGTTATTACAGGGTGGAATTGTGGTGATCTGAAACTGAAGAAAAGGAAACATATGATTCTAAGAATAACATGCAGGGAAAAATTGCCTTTTAGCATTACTGAATTTTATATGGTACTGGTTTCTCAATCCAAAATGCTGCAAACATTTAAAATGAGAGAAAATATGAACACTATGAGACAGAGGACAAGTCTGAAAGGGAGGACGGGAGGAAAAATCAGTTAAAGTATGTAAAGTGGAATCATTGGCATTGAATAGTACTCTTCCGCATCATTGCATCTGTGAGCATGTAGAGTAAACAAGACAGGGATGAAATGAAGTGTTTCTGGAGGAATTTGCACGATTATATAACTGAGTTTGAGACGAAATGATGAAATTGGCAAGATAGGTGGTAAATGGGAAAAGCCTGGAATTAATGAGGATGGAAGGTATCTTGTGGATGTCTGTGGTGAGAATATTCCCTGCAAATACCTTTTTTCAGCAAAAGATAATCCACAGATATAAGCAGATGAGAAATAATGGAAGAAAAGAACAAAAGGGTGGGACTGACTATGTGGCAATGGATGAAAGGCTGAGAAAGGTTGTACTGGATGACAGGGTTGTGGTTTCTTTGGAAGTACTACTCATTTTTGCAATTCCTGTGGAGATGTCAATCAGGGAGACGTGGAGATACGGTGTAAGGAAGAACTGAGAGGTTAAAGAGTTGCCAAGCAAGATGAAGCAAAAAGAATGCTTCTTTGGAAGTACTACTCATTTTTGCAATTCCTGTGGAGATGTCAATCAGGGAGATGTGGAGATACGGTGTAAGGAAGAACTGAGAGGTTAAAGAGTTGCCAAGCAAGATGAAGCAAAAAGAATGCAAAAAGCAGTATGAAAGAAGGGTGACAAAGTCTGGGTGAGAGTGCTATAAATAAGGGAATGCCATCATGTGTGAATTAGGTGCTTGATATCTTTAGAGAAAGAATGTTACAAGTTGTAGAATAAGCAGTTGGGGATAAGGTTGTGAGATATAAGAATACAAGTGGAAATATATGGTGGACAATTTGAAAAGCTGTGGCAGGAAAGAAAAAGGCATAAGGTAGACTGCTCACACAGAATGTACCAGCCAAAGTACAGCAAAGAAGAAGGGAGAATGTAAGATTTGAGAGGAATATTAAAACTGGTAAAGGTGAGCAAAGAAAGACTAGATGAAAATTTTGGAAGAAAGGTGAAAGAAGAGCATAGAGAAAATAAGAAATTGGAATGGAAAGAGCTGAAAAGGAATGAGGTGCATGTAAGAGTGGAAATGTACATATGAGAAGTAAGGAATGAGAGTTGCTGAATCAAAAAGGGGGAAGTGAAAGGATTTAAAAAAAAAAAAAAAAATCCAAGAAATGAATTTGGGAGGTGAGGCAGTAGTTGTTAAATGTATGGGTATGGAGAATGGAAGGAAAATGATACATGTACAGGGGTCTATTGCAAAACAGGAGGTAAAAAGGGTGACAAGGAGGCTGAACGTTTGAAAGGCACCTGGAATTGATGGAATTACAAAGGAAAAAATGATAGAGTGGATATATTTGAGATACAATTTTGCATGGAAACAGGTTGTGTCTGTAAGTTGGGTAAAAGCTATTATCATTCCTTCATTCAACAAAAAAAGGTGTTTAAAGAGTACACAGCAATTGCAGGGGAATAATAAGTCTCTTAGGTATACCAGGAAAAGTGTTGCAGGTGTCACCTGTTAGTTATGGGAGTGACTGAATGCAAAATAAGTGAGAAGCAAGGGGATTTTAGGAATGGTAGGGATGTATGGATCGGGGTTTTGCAGTGAAAATTAAAGGAGAAAAGTACCTAGCAAAAGATACAAAGTTGCATGCAGCCTTCATGGATCTGAGAAAAGCAAAAAAGAGAGTTGAGTAGAATGCTTTATGGATGTGTTAAGTACATATGGGGTAGGGAAACAACTACTAGATGGTGTGCAAGGCTCTACAAAAGAGCAAATGCATGTGTAAGAGTGTATGGAGAATTGGGCAAAAGCTTGTGTATGTATGTCAACATCCTCCCCTCCAGGTTTTATTTTTCCAAGAGAAGGAACAGAGAAGGGGGCCAAGTGAGGATATTCCCTCTAAGGCTCTTTCCTCTGTTCTTCAAGCTACCTCGCTAATGCGGGAAATGGCAACTATGTATGAACATATATATATTGACCAAGAGGATATATGTGTCGGAGGTGGAGGGAACGAGGAGAAGTGGGAGACCAAGTTGGAGGTGGAAAGATGGAGTGAAAAAGATTTTGAGTGATCGGGGCTTGAACATGCAGGAAAGTGAAAGGCGGGCAAGGAAGAGAGTGAATTGGATCGATGTGGTAAACCGGGGTTGACGTGCTGTCAGTGGATTGAATCAGGGCATGTGAAGCGTCTGGGGTAAACCATGGAAAGCTGTGTAGGTATGTATATTTGCGTGTGTTGACGTATGTATATACATGTGTATGGGGGTGGGTTGGGCCATTTCTTTCGTCTGTTTCCTTGTGCTACCTCGCAAACACGGGAGACAGTGACAAAGCAAAAAAATATATATATATATATATATATATATATATATATATATATATATATATATATATATATATATATATATATATATATATATAGGGGAGAAAGAATACTTCCCACGTATTCCCTGCGTGTCGTAGAAGGCGACTAAAAGGGGATGGAGCGGGTGGCTGGAAATCCTCCCCTCTCGTTTTTTTTTAATTTTCCAAAAGAAGGAACAGAGAAGGGGGCCAGGTGAGGATTTTCCCTCTAAGGCCAAGTCCTCTGTTCTTAACGCTACCTCGCAAACGTGGGAAATGGCGAATAGTATGAAAAAAAATATATATATATATATATAGAATGGCCTAACCCACCCACATACACATGTATATACATACACGTCCACTATACATACCTATACATCTCAATGTATACATATATATACACACAGATATATACATAATTCATACTGTCTGCCCTTTTTCATTCCCATCGCCACCCCGCCACACATGAAATAACAGCGCCCTCCCCCACATGTGCGCGAGGTAGCACTAGGAAAAGACAACAAAGGCCACATTCGTTCACACTCAGTCTCTAGCTGTCATGTATAATGCACCGAAACCACAGCTCCCTTTCCATATCTAGGGCCTACAGAACTTTCCATGGTTTACCCCAGATGCTGCACATGCCCTGGTTCAATCCATCGACAGTACTTCGACCCCGGTATACCACATTGTTCTAATTCACTCTATTCCTTGCATGCCTTTCACCCTCCTCCATGTTCAGGCCCCAATCACTCAAAATCTTTTTCACTCCATCTTTCCACCTCCAATTTGGTCTCCCACTTCTCCTTGTTCCCTGCGTGTGTAGAAGGTGACTAAAAGGGGAGGGAGCGAGGGGCCGGAAATCCTCCCCTCTCGTTTTTAATTTTCCAAAAGAAGGAACAGAGATGGGGGCCAAGTGAGGATTTCCCTCATAGGCTCAGTCCTCTGTTCTTAATGCTACCTCACTAACGCGGGAGATGGCAAATAGTATGATATTTTTCTTTCTTTCTTTCAAACTATTCGCCATTTCCCACATTAGCGAGGTAGCATTAAGAACAGAGGACTGGGCCTTTGAGGGAATACCCTCACATGGCCCAATTCTCTGTTCCTTCTTTTGGAAAATTAAAAAAAACCGAGAGGGGAGGATTTCCAGCCCCCCGCTCCCTCCCCTTTTAGTCGCCTTCTACGACACGCAGGGAATACGTGGGAAGTACTCTTAATCCCCTATCCCCAGGGATATATATATATATATATATATATATATATATATATATATATTTTTTTTTTTTTTATACTTTGTCGCTGTCTCCCGCGTTTGCGAGGTAGCGCAAGGAAACAGACGAAAGAAATGGCCCAACCCCCCCCCCATACACATGTATATACATACGTCCACACACGCAAATATACATACCTACACAGCTTTCCATGGTTTACCCCAGACGCTTCACATGCCTTGATTCAATCCACTGACAGCACGTCAACCCCGGTTTACCACATCGATCCAATTCACTCTATTCCTTGCCCTCCTTTCACCCTTCTGCATGTTCAGGCCCCGATCACACAAAATCTTTTTCACTCCATCTTTCCACCTCCAATTTGGTCTCCCACTTCTCCTCGTTCCCTCCACCTCCGACACATATATCCTCTTGGTCAATCTTTCCTCACTCATTCTCTCCATGTGCCCAAACCATTTCAAAACACCCTCTTCTGCTCTCTCAACCACACTCTTTTTATTTCCACACATCTCTCTTACCCTTACGTTACTTACTCGATCAAACCACCTCACACCACACATTGTCCTCAAACATCTCATTTCCAGCACATCCACCCTCCTGCGCACAACTCTATCCATAGCCCACACCTCGCAACCATACAACATTGTTGGAACCACTATTCCTTCAAACATACCCATTTTTGCTTTCCCAGATAATGTTCTCGACTTCCAAACATTCTTCAAGGCTCCCAGAATTTTCGCCCCCTCTCCCACCCTATGATCCACTTCCGCTTCCATGGTTCCATCCACTGCCAGATCCACTCCCAGATATCTAAAACACTCACCTCCCAATTGACTTGACCCTCAACCCTACTGTACCTAATAACCTTGCTCTTATTCACATTTACTCTTAACTTTCTTCTTTCACACACTTTACCAAACTCAGTCACCAGCTTCTGCAGTTTCTCACATGAATCAACCACCAGCGCTGTATCATCAGTGAACAACAACTGACTCACTTCCCAAGCTCTCTCATCCCCAACAGACTTCATACTTGCCCCTCTTTCCAAAACTCTTGCATTCACCTCCCTAACAACCCCATCCATAAACAAATTAAACAACCATGGAGACATCACACACCCCTGCCGCAAACCTACATTCACTGAGAACCAATCACTTTCCTCTCTTCCTACACGTACACATGCCTTACATCCTCGATAAAAACTTTTCACTGCTCCTAACAACTTTCCTCCCACACCATACATTCTTAATACCTTCCACAGAGCATCTCTATCAACTCTATCATATGCCTTCTCCTGATCCATAAATGCTACATACAAATCCATTTGCTTTTCTAAGTATTTCTCACATACATTCTTCAAAGCAAACACCTGATCCACACATCCTCTACCACACCACTTCTGAAACCACACTGCTCTTCCCCAATCTGATGCTCTGTACATGCCTTCACCCTCTCAATCAATACCCTCCCATATAATTTAACAGGAATACTCAACAAACTTATATCTCTGTAGTTTGAGCACTCACTCTTATCCCCTTTGCCTTTGTACAATGGCACTATGCACGCATTCCGCCAATCCTCAGGCACCTCACCATGAGTCATACATACATTAAATAACCTTACCAACCAGTCAACAATACAGTCACCCCCTTTTTTAATAAATTCCACTGCAATACCATCCAAACCTGCTGCCTTGCCGGCTTTCATCTTCCGCAAAGCTTTCACTACCTCTTCTCTGTTTACCAAATCATTTTCCCTAACCCTCTCACTTTGCACACCACCTCGACCAAAACACCCTATATCTGCCACTCTATCATCAAACACATTCAACAAACCTTCAAAATACTCACTCCATCTCCTTCTCACATCACCACTACTTGTTATCACCTCCCCATTTGCGCCCTTCACTAAAGTTCCCATTTGCTCCCTTGTCTTACACACTTTATTTACCTCCTTCCAGAACATCTTTTTATTCTCTCTAAAATTTAATGATACTCTCTCACCCCAACTCTCATTTGCCCTCTTTTTCACCTCTTGCACCTTTCTCTTGACCTCCTGTCTCTTTCTTTTATACATCTCCCACTCAATTGCATTTTTTCCCTGCAAAAATCGTCCAAATGCCTCTCTCTTCTCTTTCACTAATACTCTTACTTCTTCATCCCACCACTCACTACCCTTTCTAATCAACCCACCTCCCACTCTTCTCATGCCACAAGCATCTTTTGCGCAATCCATTACTGATTCCCTAAATACATCCCATTCCTCCCCCACTCCCCTTACTTCCATTGTTCTCACCTTTTTCCACTCTGTACTCAGTCTCTCCTGGTACTTCCTCACACAAGTCTCCTTCCCAAGCTCACTTACTCTCACCACCCTCTTAACCCCAACATTCACTCTTCTTTTCTGAAAACCCATACAAATCTTCACCTTAGCCTCCACAAGATAATGATCAGACATCCCTCCAGTTGCACCTCTCAGCACATTAACATCCAAAAGTCTCTCTTTCGTGCGCCTGTCAGATGGGTGCATATGCACCTGGGCATGAGAAGAAAGATCATGAGAAGCAAGTGTTTTGGGAGCAGCTGAATGAGTGTATTAGTGGTTTTGATGCACGAGACCGGGTGTGTGATGTCTCCATGGTTGTTTATATACAATACACATACATACAATATACATACCTACACAGCTTTCCATGGTTTACCCCAGACGCTTCACATGCCTTGATTCAATCCACTGACAGCACGTCAACCCCTGTATACCACATCGCTCCAATTCACTCTATTCCTTGCCCTCCTTTCACCCTCCTGCATGTTCAGGCCCCGATCACACAAAATCTTTTTCACTCCATCTTTCCACCTCCAATTTGGTCTCCCTCTTCTCCTCGTTCCCTCCACCTCCGACACATATATTCTCTTGGTCAATCTTTCCTCACTCATTCTCTCCATGTGCCCAAACCACTTCAAAACACCCTCTTCTGCTCTCTCAACCACGCTCTTTTTATTTCCACACATCTCTCTTACCCTTACGTTACTCGATCAAACCACCTCACACCACACATTGTCCTCAAACATCTCATTTCCAGCACATCCATCCTCCTGCGCACAACTCTATCCATAGCCCACACCTCGCAACCATACAACATTGTTGGAACCACTATTCCTTCAAACATACCCATTTTTGCTTTCCCAGATAATGTTCTCGACTTCCACACATTCTTCAAGGCCCCCAGAATTTTCGCCCCCTCCCCCACCCTATGATCCACTTCCGCTTCCATGGTTCCATCCGCTGCCAGATCCACTCCCAGATATCTAAAACACTTCACTTCCTCCAGTTTTTCTCCATTCAAACTCACCTCCCAATTGACTTGACCCTCAACCCTACTGTACCTAATAACCTTGCTCTTATTCACATTTACTCTTAACTTTCTTCTTCCACACACTTTACCAAACTCAGTCACCAGCTTCTGCAGTTTCTCACATGAATCAGCCACCAGCGCTGTATCATCAGCGAACAACAACTGACTCACTTCCCAAGCTCTCTCATCCCCAACAGACTTCATACTTGCCCCTCTTTCCAAAACTCTTGCATTCACCTCCCTAACAACCCCATCCATAAACAAATTAAACAACCATGGAGACATCACACACCGCTGCCGCAAACCTACATTCACTGAGAACCAATCACTTTCCTCTCTTCCTACACGTACATATGCCTTACATCCTCGATAAAAACTTTTCACTGCTTCTAACAACTTTCCTCCCACACCATATATTCTTAATACCTCCCACAGAGCATCTCTATCAACTCTATCATATGCCTTCTCCAGATCCATAAATGCTACATACAAATAGAATTATATGAAGCTATGGCTTATTTTTCCATCAATGTCCGTCATGAGAATAAGGAACAGCAAAGGTGCAAGAACAGTTCTTAGGGAACTGAGCTTTACTATGGAGGCACTGGTGCAGACCGATTTACAACAATGTGCTGTGATCTATTAGTTGAAATGTTGTATATCTATCTCCCACTTTCTCCTATTACTCATATCTTGTATGGTATCACCCCATGGTTACATTAATAAATGGCTTTTGAAATATATGTGTTTATCACTTTGGCATTATGTCTGCTTTCCAATGACTCTACATTTATACTGTAATGATCAAACAACTGAAAAATGTACAATCCTACTGCACTTAAACCAAGTTGGCCTAAAATATGTTGATTATTTGTTTTCATGAAGCGAGTAAATTCACATCTTAAAAATCACTCAACAACTCTAATGATGTGATATGTCAGTGCGATTGATCAGCAGTATTTTGGAAATGCTTTGCTTCCTTCTTTGTGGAATAGGGTGATGTCAATCTATTTCAATCCCTTATTGATACAGCACTTGATCATTCTCATCTTAAGAAGTATAAATATCATCATTGATCATTATTAATCATATCATATTCATTAAAATGACTATAAGACAGGAAAAGTTCAAATATGATATTAGGGATAAAGTAGCACTTTTAATCCTTTACAGCCAATCAGTATCAAGCTACAGTTTAACCAGGATCATCTTACATTAAGAAATACATTCAATGATATAAAACACTGTTTAGGAAATGACCTTCAGTGTCCTAACACCACAAGAAACAAAATAGTAACATGTACTTGTGAAAAACTTACTAATTCTGCAATGTTACGCATCCTGTAGCCAACTGTAGTAATACCAATGACTTTACTACCAAGTTGAGAGTACAACAGCATACAAGTGCACAGTGATCCTTATTTGATGAATCTTTAATTTCTTACAGTCATTACACAGTTATTCATATGTTTTCATACCCATGTGAATGCTTTGTCAACAAATTTGACCTTGCCTGAGCAGGTCCTGGAACCAGATTGTACATTAATTGAAATGTTTTTTACATAGAAAAACTGTAAATGCTCTTAACAATTCAGTCTTACCTGAATACACTCATCACAAAGCCACTCAGAACAGTCTGTACATAGGCCCGTTGCCACTGCCTCATCGGTGCATGAAGTGCACGTAAAACTTTCTTCAGCTGCACTGCTACCCCCTCGGTCTCCACTACTTTGAGCCTCACACACAAACATGTTGTCTAGTATACTCTCCTGAGGGAAACCTTTTTTGCACATAGGACAATGGATGAGGGGGTCCACTGAAAAAAAGAGAAATGTCAGTGTGATCAGATGTATTTTTTTACATTTAATGATTTTCAATATATTAATCTCTACCTTTAACAAGCTATATCAAAGGCTATGAAGGAAACTGCACTTAACTTTTTCAAAATAGGCAACATGTCATGGACAAATTTATGCCCTAACTGTGGACATCTCCACAGAAATGAAAAACTGAAAGTAAGATAGATATTGTTGTAATCAATTTGAGGTCCTCTTCTGTTCCATGACTTGACTCTTAAAAGTGGAAAGATTATATGAAGCCATAAAGATGAAAGGAGGAGGAAAATTTCCAGCTTCATAGTTCCAGGAAAGATGAAAATATCAAAATGGTCAATCCTTGCAGGGCTGGTCTCTACATAAAAACTATGGAAAGCAACAGTCAGGTACATGCTGCTTGCTCTATGCCTTCGTGACTAGGACATATGCAGACAGTTCAAATGAACAATGACCAAAATAATACCTGTAGAACAGAAAGAGGACATAAGCATCACAGAAGAGAGAAAGGTATGGTGAAAGAAAAGTGAAAAAAAAAAGGGGGGCAGAAGTCTTCTGATTCACCTCTGGCAAAGAGAAAGGTGGAAGGGCCACCCTAGATATGAAAGCAGTACTCCATACTGGGATAAATGACACACTGTAGATGTGAAACAGTTTCTAAGAATCAATATAATTTTGCCACAAATACAACACCCACAGCTTTAGGAAAGCAGATTCTGAGATATTCACTAAGTGAAGTTTAATGGATGGAGTACAAGATATGGTTATGCCCATCATGCTTACAGTCGTATTTTGGTGTTTTGAAATCAATATATGTAGTTGTAATTAACCATGCTGACTATGATTTCACAAACAGGTCTGCTAGGGTTTGAGTCTCAGCTTTGGCAGTCAGTTAATCCAGCTGTTCATCCCTCTCTCTTAGGTGGTCAATGAACAGGTATCTGGTTTAGGCAGAGGTATGTAATTACCTATCTGTACCGAACAGGATGGAGTTTCACACTCGTGAGGCCCCATCCTATGAACATTCTCAACTATCATGCACGTTTATATTTCTGCAAGCTGTCCATAATAACCATATTTTCAGTTATTCTATTCCAGTCATCCATTACTTATGCAGTACTATAAAAGTACATTTTCACATCATTCTTCACATGTTTCTTGCTTAACTTCACATTATGTCCTCTTGCTGTTCCATTCCTACAATTCTCAAAGAACTGCCAACTGTCTACACCATCAATATCCTAAAAATTTAAAAGGTAGTAATCAGTTCATCCATCTCTCTTCTCTGTTCCAAAGTGGGCAATTTTAAGGCCTTTATCCTTTCCCTGCAACTCAGCTCTCATAATTCTGGTGCCATTTTTGCTCATATCCTCCAGGCCACCCCTATCAGCATTATGTGCTTCTTTTGGCCTAGTGACCAAACTTCTTAAGCCTTATGTATGATCTGAACAGCTTGCTCAATATTTCCTTATCCATGAATTTGAATACAAGTCTAATAAGTGTTAGCAAACCGCTGGTCTCCTTAACTGTATGTGTTAGCATTCCTAACTGTGATGCATACCCATGTTGATCAGGGTCCAGCCCACATATGTTTGAACCATGATCACAACAGTCGATCCATAGTCCACCCAGCTATTCATCTTCCCCTAGAGGATGGTCAATAGACCCGGTACCTGGCTTAGGTAAGAGTCAATGGACTGAACTAGGGCATGTGAAACATCTGGGGCAAACCATGGGAAGGTCTGTGAGGCCTGGATGTGGATGGGGAGCTGTGGTTTTGGTGAATTACACATGACAGCTTGAGACTGAGTGTAAAACAAATGTGGTCTTCTTTGTCTATTTTTCTGTTGATACCTCGATGAAGCAGGGGGTAATGATGCTGTTTCCTATGGGGCGGGGTAGTGCCAAGAATGGATGAAGGCAAGCAAGTATGAATATGTACATGTGTATATGTGCGTGTATGGGGATTTATGTACATCTATACATATATGTGTAAGTGCCTGATTCACATGAGAAACTGCAGAAGTTGGTGACTCAATTTGGAAAAATGAGTGAAAGGAGAAAGTTGAGAGCAAATGTGAATAAGAGCAAGGTTATTAGGTTCAGCAGGGTTCAGGAACAAGTTAATCAGGATGTAAGTTTGAATGGAGAAAAATGGAAGAAGTGAAATGTTTTAGGTATCTGGGAGCAGACTTGGCACTGAATGGAACCATGGAAGTGGAAGTGATTCACAGGTTGGGGTAGGGTACAAAAGTCCTAGGAGTGCTGAAGAATGTGTGGAAACAACATGTGGTGTGAAGTGGTTTGATCGAGTAAGTAATGAAAGGGTAAGAGAGATGTGTGAAAATAAAAAGAGTGTGGTTGAGAGAGCAGAAGAGGGTGTTGAAATGGTTTGGACTATGGAGAGAATGAGTGAGGAAAGGTTGACAAAGAGGATATGTGTGTCAGAGGTGGAGGGAACAAGAAGCAGAAGAACAAATTGGAGGTGGGAGGATGGAGTGAAAACGATTTTGAACCATGGAAGTGGAAGTGATTCACAAGTTGGGTTAAGGGACAAAGGTTCTGGGAGTGATGAAGAATGTGTGGAAACAATATGTGATGAGAAGTGGTTTGATCAAGTAAGTAATGAAAGGGTAAGAGAGATGTGTAAAAATAAAAATAGTGTGGTTCTGAAAGCAGAAGAGGGTATGTTGAAAGGGTTTGGACATGTGGAGAGAATGAGTGAGGAAAGGATGACAAAGAGGAAATGTGTGTCAGAGGCAGAGGGAACAAGGAGAAGCAGAAGACCAAATTGGAGGTGGAAGGATGGAGTGAAAAGATTTTGAGCAATTGGGGCCTGATCAAACAGAAAGGTGACAGGCTTGCAATGAAGAGAGAATTGGCACAATGTGGTATACCAGGGTCAACATGCTGTCAAGGGACTAAACCAGTGCATGTGAATTGTCTGAGGTAAACCATGGAAAGGTCAGTGGGGCCTGGATATGAATAGGGAGCTGTAGTTTCAGTGCATTACACAAGACAGCTAGAAAATGAGTGAGAACAAATGTGGCCTTTTTTGTCTGTTTTCCTGGTGCTACCTCAATGAAGCAGTGGGTAGCAAAGCTGTTTCCTGTGGGGTAAGGAAGCGCTGGGAATGGATGAAGGCTTTTTTTTTTTTCCCCAAAAGAAGGAACAGAGAAGGGGGGCAGATGAGGATATTCCCTCAAAGGCCCAGTCCTCTGTTCTTAACGCTACCTCGCTAACTCGGGAAATGGTGAATAGAATGAAAGAAAGGAAATAAATATATATATATATATATATATATATATATATATATATATTTTTTTTTTTTTTTTTTTTTTTTTTCTAAAAGAAGGAACAGAGAAGGGGGCCAGGTGAGAATATTCCCTCAAAGGCCCAGTCCTCTGTTCTTAACGCTACCTCGCTATCGCGGGAAATGGCGAATAGTATGAAAAAAAAAAAAAAAAAAATATATATATATATTATCCCTGGGGATAGGGGATTAAGAATACTTCCCACGTATTCCCTGCGTGTCGTAGAAGGCGACTAAAAGGGGAGGGAGCGGGGGGCTGGAAATCCTCCCCTCTCGGTTTTTTTTTCAATTTTCCAAAAGAAGGAACAGAAGATTGGGCCAGGTGAGGGTATTCCCTCAAAGGCCCAGTCCTCTGTTCTTAACGCTACCTCGCTAATGCGGGAAATGGCGAATAGTTTGAAAGAAAAAAAGATATATATATATATATATATATATATATATATATATATATATATATATATTTTTTATTTGCTTCACATACACTTGTTGTAGAGTGAATTGTAAAACATTTCACCTCTATTCACTTTATTTATATATTTATTATACTTTGTTGCTGTCTCCTGCAACATCCATATACATACACGTCCACACACACACATATACATACCTATACATTTCAATGTATACATATATATATATACATACATACATACCTTCGCCTCCACGAGGTAATGATCAGACATCCCTCTAGTTGCGCCTTTCAGCACGTTAACATCTAGAAGTCTCTTTCACGTGCCCATCAATTAACACGTAATGCAGCGGTGCTCTTTGGTTATCTCTCCTGCTTGCATATGTATACTTGTGTGTATCTGTTTTTAAACCAGGTGTTCCCAATCACCAGTCCTTTTTCAGCAGACAAATCCCTGGGGATAGGGGATAGGGGAGAAAGAATACTTCCCACGTATTCCCTGCGTGTCGTAGAAGGCAACTAAAAGGGAAGGGAGCGGGGGGCTGGAGATCCTCCCCTCTCATTTTTTTTTAATTTTCCAAAAGAAGGAACAGAGAAGGGGGCCAGGTGAGGATATTCCCTCAAAGGCCCAGTCCTCTGCTCTTAACGCTACCTTGCTATCGCGGGAAATGGCGAATAGTATGAAAAAAAAAAAAAAAAAAATATTTTTGTCGCTGTCTCCCGCGTTTGCGAGGTAGCGCAAGGAAACAGACGAAAGAAATGGCCCAACCCACCCCATACACATGTATATACATACGTCCACACACGCAAATATACATACCTACACAGCTTTCCATGGTTTACCCCAGACGCTTCACATGCCTGATTCAATCCACTGACAGCACGTCAACCCCGGTATACCACATCGAACCAATTCACTCTATTCCTTGCCCTCCTTTCACCCTCCTGCATGTTCAGGCCCCGATCACACAAAATCTTTTTCACTCCATCTTTCCACCTCCAATTTGGTCTCCCTCTTCTCCTTGTTCCCTCCACCTCCGACACATATATCCTCTTGGTCAATCTTTCCTCACTCATCCTCTCCATGTGCCCAAACCACTTCAAAACACCCTCTTCTGCTCTCTCAACCACGCTCTTTCTATTTCCACACATCTCTCTTACCCTTACGTTACTCACTCGATCAAACCACCTCACACCACACATTGTCCTCAAACATCTCATTTCCAGCACATCCATCCTCCTGCGCACAACTCTATCCATAGCCCACGCCTCGCAACCATACAACATTGTTGGAACCACTATTCCTTCAAACATACCCATTTTTGCTTTCCGAGATAATGTTCTCGACTTCCACACATTCTTCAAGGCCCCCAGGATTTTCGCCCCCTCCCCCACCCTATGATCCACTTCCGCTTCCATGGTTCCATCCGCTGCCAGATCCACTCCCAGATATCTAAAACACTTCACTTCCTCCAGTTTTTCTCCATTCAAACTCACCTCCCAATTGACTTGACCCTCAACCCTACTGTACCTAATAACCTTGCTCTTATTCACATTTACTCTTAACTTTCTTCTTTCACACACTTTACCAAACTCAGTCACCAGCTTCTGCAGTTTCTCACATGAATCAGCCACCAGCGCTGTATCATCAGCGAACAACAACTGTCTCACTTCCCAAGCTCTCTCATCCCCAACAGACTTCATACTTGCCCCTCTTTCCAAATCTCTTGCATTTACCTCCCTAACAACCCCATCCATAAACAAATTAAACACCATGGAGACATCACACACCCCTGCCGCAAACCTACATTCACTGAGAACCAATCACTTTCCTCTCTTCCTACACGTACACATGCCTTACATCCTCGATAAAAACTTTTCACTGCTTCTAACAACTTTCCTCCCACACCATATATTCTTAATACCTTCCACAGAGCATCTCTATCAACTCTATCATATGCCTTCTCCAGATCCATAAATGCTACATACAAATCCATTTGCTTTTCTAAGTATTTCTCACATACATTCTTCAAAGCAAACACCTGATCCACACATCCTCTACCACTTCTGAAACCACACTGCTCTTCCCCAATCTGATGCTCTGTACATGCCTTCACCCTCTCAATCAATACCCTCCCATATAATTTACCAGGAATACTCAACAAACTTACACCTCTGTAATTTGAGCACTCACTCTTATCCCCTTTGCCTTTGTACAATGGCACTATGCACGCATTCCGCCAATCCTCAGGCACCTCACCGTGAGTCATACATACATTAAATAACCTTACCAACCAGTCAACAATACAGTCACCCCCTTTTTTAATAAATTCCACTGCAATACCATCCAATATATATTATTATTATTATCATTATTTTTGCTTTGTCGCTGTATCCCGCGTTAACGAGGTAACGCAAGGAAACAGATGAAAGAATGGCCCAACCCACCCACATACACATGTATATACATACACATCCACACACGCAAATATACATACCTATACATCTCAACGTGTACATATATATACACACACAGACATATACATATATACACATGTACATAATTCATAGTCTGCTTTTACTCGTTCCCATTGCCACCTCGCCACACATGAAATAACAACCCCCTCCCCTCTGCATGTGCGCAAGGGTGCACTACGAAAAGACAACAAAGACCACTTTCGTTCACACTCAGTCTCTAGCTGTCATGTAATAATGCATCGAAACCACAGCTCCCTTTCCACATCCAGGCCCCACAGAACTTTCCATGATTTACCCCAGACGCTTCACATGCCCTGGTTCAATCCATTGACAGCACATTGGCCCCAGTGTACCACATCGTTCCGATTCACTCTATTCCTTGTACGCCTTTCACCCTCCTGTATGTTCAGGCCCCGATCACTCAAAATCTTTTTCACTCCATCTTTCCACCTCCAATTTGGTCTCCCACTTCTCCTCGTTCCATCCAATTCTGATACATATATCCTCTTGGTCAATATTTCCTCACTCATTCTCTCCATGTGACCAAAGCATTTCAAAACACCCTCTTCTGCTCTCTCAACCACACTCTTTCTACCACCACACATCTCTCTTACCCTTTCATTACTTACTTGATCAAACCACATCACACCACATATTGTCCTCAAACATCTCATTCCCAACACATCCACCCTCCTCCGCACAACTATATCCATAACTCACGCCTTGCAACCACATAACATTGTTGGAACCACTATTCCTTCAAACATACCCATTTTTGCTTTCTTCAATGCTCCCAGAACTTTCGCCCCCTCCCCCACCCTATGATTCACTTCCACTTCTATGGTTCCATCCACTGCCAAATCCACTCCCAGATATCTAAAACACTTCAATTCCTCCAGTTTTCCTACATTCAAACTTACCTCCTAACTGACTTGTCCCTCAACCCTACTGTATCTAATAACCTTGCTCTTATTTACATTTACCCTCAGCTTTCTTCTTTCACACACTTTACCAAACTCATCACCAGCTTCTGCAGTTTCTCACATGAATCAGCCACCAGCGCTATATCATCAGCAAACAACAACTGACTCACTTCCCAAGCTCTCTCTTCCACAACAGACTGCATACTTGCCCCCTTTTCCAAAACTCTTACATTCAACTCTTTAACAACCCCATCCATAAACAAATTAAACAACCATGGAGACCACACACCCCTGCCGCAAACCTACATTCACTGAGAACCAATCACTTTCCTCTCTTCCTACACATACACATGCCTTATTCATAAATAAAAACTTTTCACTGCTTCTAACAACTTGCCTCCCACACCATATATTCTTAATACCTTCCACAGAGCATCTCTATCAACTCTATCGTATGCCTTCTCCAGATCCATAAATGCTACATACAAATCCATTTGCTTTTCTAAGTATTTCTCACATACATTCTTCAAAGCAAATACCTGATACACACATCCTCCACCACTTCTGAAACCACACATCGATCCAGGTATACCACATCATTCCAATTCACTCTATTCCTTCCATGCCTTTCACTCTCTTGTATGTTCAGGCCCCAATCAATCAAAATCTTTTTCACTCCACCTTTCCACCTCCAATTTGGTCTCCCACTTCTCGTTCCCTCCACCTCTGACACATATATCCTCTTTGTCAATCTTTCCTCAGTCATTCTCTCCATGTGACCAAACCATTTCAATACACCCTCTTCTGCTCTCTTAACCACACTCTTTTCATTAACACACAACTCTCTAGCCCTTTCATTACTTACTCGATCAAACCACCTCACACCACATATTGTCCTCAAACATCTCATTTCTAACGCATCCACCCTCCTTTGAAAAACCCTATCTATAGCCCAAGCCAAGCCTCACAACCATATAACATTGTTGGAACCACTATTCCTTCAAACATACCTATTTTGCTCACCGAGATAATATCCTTACCTTCCACATATTCTTCAGCGTTCCCAGAACCTTCGCCCCCTCCCCCACCCTGTGACTTACTTCCACTTCCATGGTTCCATCCGCTGCCAAATCCACTCCCAGATATCTAAAACACTTCACTTCCTCAAGTTTTTCCATTCTCACTTACCTCCCAAATCATTTGTCCCTCAACCCTACTGAACCTAATAACCTTGCTCTTATTCCCATTTACTCTCAGCTTTTTTTTCTTTCACACACTTTATCAAACTCAGTCACCAACTTCTGCAGTTTCTCACCCAAATCAGCCATCAGCGCTGTATCATCAGTGAACAACAACTGACTCACTTCCCAAGCCCTCTCATCCACAACAGACTGCATACTCGCCCATCTCTCCAAAACTCTTGCATTCACCTCCCTAACAACCCCATCCATAAAAAAATTAAACAACCATGGAGACATCACACACCCCTGCCGCAACCCGACATTCACAGGAAACCAATCACTTTCCTCTCTTCCTCCTCATACACATGCCTTACATCCTTGATAAAAACTTCTCATTGCTTCCAGCAACTTACCTCCCACACCATATACTGTTAATACTTTCCACAGAGCATCGCTATCAACTCTATCATATGCCTTCTCCAGATCCATAAATGCTACATACAAATTCATCTGTTTTTCTAAGCATTTCTCACATACATTCTTCAAAGCAAACACCTGATCCACACATCCTCTACCACTTCTGAAACCACACTGCTCTCCCCCAATCTGATGCTCTGTACATGCCTTCACCCTCTCAATCAATACCCTCCCATATATTTTCCCAGGAATACTCAACAAACTTATACCTCTGTAATTTGAACATTCACCTTTATCCCCTTTGCCTTTGTACAATGGCACTATGCATGCATTTCGCCAATCCTCAGACACTTCACCATAAACCATACATACATTGAATATCCTCATCAACCAGACAACAACAAAGTCACCACCTTTTCTAATAAATTCCACAGCAATACCATCCAAACCCACTGCTTTGCCAGCTTTCATCTTCCACAAAGCTTTCGCTACCTCTTCTCTGTTTACCAAATTATTCTCCCAGTCCCTCTCACTTCACACACCACCTCTACCAAAACACCCTATATTGGCTACTCTATCATCAAATACATTCAACAAACCTTCAAAATACTCATTCCATCACCCTCTCACTTCAACACTACTTGTTATTACCTCCTCACTTGCCCCCTTCACCGATGTTCCATTTGTTTTCTTGTCTTACTTTATTTGCCTCCTTCCAAAACGTCTTCTTATTCTCCCTAAAATTCAATGATACTCTCTCACCCCAACTCTCATTTGCCCTCTTTTTCACCTCTTGCACCTTTCTCTTGACCTCTTGCCTCATACACAAGTATATACATAAACACCCATACACGCACATATACATATATACATGTACATATTCATACTTGCTTGCCTTTATCCATTCTTGGTTCCAACCTGCCCCACAGGAAACAGCATCGCCACCCCTCCCCACCCCAAAGGAAACAGCATTGCTTCCCCTGCTTCAGCGAGGCACACCAGGAAAACAGACAAAAAAGGCCACATCTGCACTTAAGGGGATATAGGCTAAGCGTTTTCAGTCATTCCCAGTGATGCAGTCCCTTCACCACATTTAATGAGCTATGAAAGATAAAATTTCTTTTTATGTTAGTTGAGATTGTAACACCAACCGAGACCTAAATCAATACCATTGCATTAACATATGTATACATAACTTAGCCATAGCCAGGTACCCATTTTACTGACCAACCCCTAAGGGTAGATGAACAGCTGGGTAGCCTGTGGAGCAACTACAACCTGGGTTCAAACCTACATGCTCGACCCTAGATAGCCCATGAATGCGTCATGGTCAGACACACTAACAACTTCACACTTTCTAAATCCACAATTTTGCCCACCTTGTAAGGTAATGTTAGAATACACCAATATTCAGTTCGTTCATGTAAGATTCATTGCCTTGAATAACATCATCACTGCTTTTTCTCCCCTTGTCTTGAAGGTCCATAAGATCCAGCCTGCTATCCTTCTGCATGAGGCAACCATTGTTTTGTTGTGTTCCCTGAAGGTTAGGTCGTTAGACACTATCATTCCAAAGTCTTCCAAATTATTCATTTGGTTTATGACTGCATTCGTGTCTGTCCAATAATCTGTGTTTTTTTATTCCTACATTTCCCCTTAACAGAGGAATTGAAATTTATCCCCAATGAAAAGTATGTTGTTCTTGGTCACACAGTTAAAGACTTCATGTGTCTCTTCATACCCTTATGGCATCTCCTACTGATGTTTTTCACACCTATTCTTGTATCATATGCAAAGGATGATATGGTACTGTGGCTTGTGGTTGCATATATGTCTAATATAAGAATCAGGATCAGGGAAGGGACAAGTATAGTTCCTTGGGGATTGAGCTTTTCACTATGGAGGCACTGGATACAGCATGCTTCATAACTATATGTTGTGATCTATTTGTTTAGAAGTTGTATATCCACCTATAATTTCTAGTCCATTCTGGTCATCAAATTTCTGCTCTGAATGCTCAACCTCAAGTACATGGGGCTTTGCCATCTCATTAATAAACTAGCTTCATCTTCTTTCCTGTGATTTGGTATCACATGGACCCTCTTTCTGGAACTGTGATTCTGTTTTTCTCGTGGCTCCCTTCATGGTCCTTAATCTGCTCCTTCAAATCCCTTAACTCTAGTTCTAGTTGCATTATCGTCTGATCTTGCTTATTCACAAGTTCCTACAGCATTCCTAAACATCTTATGTCTGTTTTTTTCATGTCGTCTTTTTTCACTTTTAACTCTAGTTTTTCCTTTGCCTATCTTGTTTGCACTGATTGGTTGAGATATACTCTCGTATCTAAATCCATACTATTCATATTTTTGGCTGTGTGTGTGTGTGTGTGTGTGTGTGGTGTGTGTGTGTGAGTGTAGGAATAAAGGCAAAATATAAACAGACAAGGTTAAGGGATAGGAGCTACGTGTGTAAAACTTTTCCCATAACACACAAATTGTAATCACACACACACAAATATGGTCTGATACATGGCTGAAATTAAACCCAAGTGAATGTAAGTAATGAGAATGACAAAGTGGAAGAAGACCTCATCATGATTATTATCGGCTGGAAGTAAGAATCAAGACTGTGTGTGTGAAAAGGACTTGGGAGTCACCATCATCCATAACCTATCACAATTGTTCCACACTAAGAGAATAATAAAGGAGACTAACTGTCTTCTGGGAAATATCTGAAAAGCTTTCAAGTATATGGATATGGAAATATTTAGGAAGCAGTATATATCATATATAAGGCCAAAACCAGAATATGCTTTTTAAGTTTAGTCACCTCACCTAAAGAAGCACAGAGCTAATAGAGAAGGTTCAGAGTAGGGCAACAAGATGGTGCCAGTATTAGGAGGGCTAAGTTACAGGGAAACGCTAAAGGTCTCAAATTTGCCAACCTTAGAAGAGAGAAGAGTGAGGGTGACCTTAACACATCCTTCAGTTTTTAAAACATATCAAAGACAAAGACAGAGAACAATTCTTTGAGGGATGCAGGGAAGCAACCAGAGGATATACCTGGTGAAGTCTTTGGGGATCTTCATTCTGAGCCCAGGTTGGGCTCCAGCTGAACATGAAATTCAGCAAGAAACTTATCAAAAAAAAAAAAAAAAAAAAAAAAAAAGAAGCAAAGAATCACTTTTACAGTATAAGAGAAGATGAGGAGGAAGAATGGAACAGAATGAATGATGATATGTTTAATGGAGACAGCACACAAATTCAAAAAGTTGTATAACAAGAGAGAACACTCAAAGGATGAGGCCTCACAAGTGTTTAACTCCCTCCCCATGCACTACAGATATGCAATTACAAATTGGTAATGGCACACACATGCAAATAAAAAAATATAGCTTTGTATATAAAATTATCTATGCCAATGTCAATCTCAACCTACGTCCATCTCAGCTCACTCTTATAACTGAAATAATTAAGAAATGATGAGACGAAGACTGACAGCTCATTCAAAAACTGCCACATACACTCGTCACAACGTGGCCCAAAAAGATGGGAAATATATGAGGTCATAGAAAGGGGTGACCAAATTGGAGATGAAGATATTGAGTGGAAGATGCTTTGATGGGTCTGGACCTGAGCATATAAGGTGTGAAGTGTGAATGAGACAGAGTGGAAAGGAGTGATGTGGTACACAAAATAGATGTGTTGTCAATGTGTTACAAGAGAATATAAGAAATAGTCGGAGAAAACCAGGGAACAGTTTGTGTAGCTAATCTGGTAATAGTAGCAGTCAAGTACAGATTTTGCTGATATAAAACTGTCAAAGCCTTTAAGATTTAACCAAATCTGTATACAGACCTACAGCATATACTTACTTGCAACTATCTCATCATCTTTGTTCATTTCTGGTTCAGCTGCTTCATGAGTTAAACACTTATTACACGCAGAGTGGAGACACGGTAATAGTTTAGGTTCCTGGTCCATTGCACTAGAGTCACAAAATACACAATGTACATTATCCCAACTAAACTGTTCCTCAGGTTCAGGCGCACCAGTACCCGACACACTCCCCTCACCACCCCCACTACTGGCACTAGAGTCCCCTCCTCCTTCCATAGTTTCCTCAGTTTCTGGTTCATGTGCCGTCGCATCATTACTATGGTCATTTGGCAATGAGTCCTTTTCTGAATCAGCCCAAGTTCTGGTGGATTCAATTGGGTCACTCACTGACACTTGTTCTGTATCATTTTGTACACTAATATGTTCTAACTGTGAAGCCGCTGATGGTGCGTCCAGGACTGGGGAGTGAGGTGGGTCTGGGCTAGAACCACGTTGATCATCCTCCTGGGGATGGCTGGAGGCAGGTTGGACATGATCCTCAGGATGATCAACCCCTGGATCACCAACATTAGCTTGACTCTCCAAGTCAGGGAGCTCCCCCGCCTCCTGAGACGCCTCCCTGCGCTCCTCCCTGTCTTCCACCATGTCACTATCTGGGAGGGAGCTCTCTGCTAATTCCGTGGGCTCGTCCGTAGCAGGAGGTGGGGTAGCAGGCTTGTCTCCCTCGTCGTCCACCAGTTTAAGGGGTTGGTCGTCATCAGCGTCCATTCCCCTGTCTGTCGCTGCCGACTCCTCGTCCGCTGTTTCGCCAGCAACCATTTGTAAAGTTCCTATCTGCACTCCCACAAGATTCTCCAGGGCCGTTAAAGGCCGTAAATCTAAACTGGACTCTGCCATAGTTATGAGCTGACATTAGGCTAAAACTTCACTTAACGCGGGTATATTCATGACCATAGAATAGGACTTCCTGTGTATGTAACACCGACATGTTTCTTGTTGTCGTCCACTGCACTGGGCATTGTGGGTACCAGTACTGCCAACACCTCACTAGATTTACCCAAATATTCATTCTTTCCCGAATGAGAGGATATGTATAATACGTATTTTTCCTCAATCTATTAATCATCACTATTTTCTCCAACATATTAGGAGAAATCATAAGTCTAACACAGTTAATCGCACAGACGGTTGGTAAGGATTGTAAGCGGGATTTTTAACTGTCGCAGAAAAGGCTTTGGCATTGTCACTAACACATATATGAACACTAGCATTATACATTTTCAACATATGAATAACAGCGATTACTGATATATTTTCTCTCTTCAAAGAATCTAATTCTTTGAAGAAATAAAGATATTCCTAAATTTGGACGGATTTCCCATGAGTCTCCACGTGGAAATGGGAAAAATTTTGACGTATTTGAAATGAGTTGTCCACTCAGAGTTATAACATATATACTAAACTATACATATGTACAGTTTAGTATATACGATAACAATTTTGCATATCTGGAAACTGGCCATTCCGAAGACAGTAAGTTACTGTGAAAAACCGGAAACAAGAAAAGGATCATATCAATGGGTATTTTTCGTGACAACTTTACTTTCGGTTCGAAATCCAAGGAATGTATGTAGACTCAGCATTAAAGTTATACGAATGATGTACTCATTACTAATATACAGTCTTCATCTAAAAACGCCACCACGTTGGAAATTGTTACAATTGGTAACAATTTCTATGTTTTGTGTTTACACTACAAATCCTATTCTAGAATATGAGCTAAATTTTGAATGTTTCCACGTAGGCACATGCTTAACAGGTAAGAGGAAAGTAAAAAATATCCCAAAGCACAGTTATTATGTGCTTGGCTTTTAAGTGAATCATATTTTTCCTTTGTATTCCTTTTTCTTGTATTCCATTTGTGTTATGCCTGTGCACGTACCTGTTCAACATGCTCTTAATACTTCATACGAGACCATGACAGAAAAAATGCTGATCAATAACCTAGCTATTCTAACATTTATATCAAGATTTCCTTGACAAATATCAGATCAGTTCATGATTATCATGAAAAATGTTCTCCACCAGGGCAGGTAGACCACTGTTATCCTCTGCTCCCGGTCATTACACACATGGTGGTTCATGAAGTACATTGTAGGAGGCCGCCGTGTGGGGGACATTATAACCAAGAACGATGGTGAACGAGTACATATTTCAACGATAGTGAACGAGTACATATTTCAACGATGGTGAACGAGTACATATTTCAACGATGGTGAACGAGTACATATTTCAACGATAGTGAACGAGTACATATTTCAACGATAGTGAACGAGTACATATTTCAACGATGGTGAACGAGTACATATTTCAACGATAGTGAACGAGTACATATTTCAACGATAGTGAACGAGTACATATTTCAACGATGGTGAACGAGTACATATTTCAACGATGGTGAACGAGTACATATTTCAACGATAGTGAACGAGTACATACTTCAACGATGGTGAACGAGTACATATTTCAACGATAGTGAACGAGTACATATTTCAACGATAGTGAACGAGTACATATTTCAACGATAGTGAACGAGTACATATTTCAACGATGGTGAACGAGTACATATTTCAAAATTTCGTTATTACAGCAGGGATAACGCATCGCGCTTACAGCTATGTTTTAAATAACGACGTTTCTCGTGATCCCATCTCTTCTTCCCATCTCTTGTTTCAAATTGTTTATATATTTTTGGGAGAGTTGCTCCACTGGAGTCTAGGTTCATACAGTATTGCTTTCAAACATATGTTTAATCTATTACATGAGTCACTCCATGCACATTTCACATGTCCCCCAGAGTCGTATTATTAAATAATTGCTCCAACTTCACCGGGTTATTGTGTCTGTCTGAAATCTATCTTTTATATAATCAAAGGAATTACTATTTACTAAATAATTTTTGTATCTTTCTTGCTTGGGTCCTCTCAGCTACTTGCTCCAGGACCATTAACTGTACCGTTCATTCCACGGTAATTGCCGTGGGACCACTTACTGTACCTCTAAGAAAACGGTACCCACCCTGGGGTCACTAACTGTACCTACCATACCACGGTACCTGTCCTTGGACCATTATGTGTACCCTTCAGACCAAGATACTTGCCCTGGGATCATTAACTTAACCCTCCAGACCAAGGTACCTGCCCAAGGACCACAAACTATACCCTCTAAAAATTGGTACCTGCCTTGAGGCCACTAATCTGCCATGAGCCACTTATTGTGCCCGAAAAATCACAGTAACTTCCCTTGGGCCACTAGCTGTGCTCTGCATAATAGAATACTCGACCTGAGGCCATTGACTCTACACTCAGGTTGTACACGGACATTATGATATATGGGTGGGGACAAGAGATGCAGACAACCACAGATAAAGTAAGACTAAAACTGACGTGTAAGAAGAGTACAGAAGGAATGTAAAGACGACAAGCATTTTGAAACATCATTACTATCATTATCTTTGCCTAGGAAGAGCAAGAGCTAGTGAATTATATGTCCAAAATTACAGCTGTTATGTTGTTCCCGACATAGTCTCACTAGAAAGTAATCGGCTTGGTGAACTTGTTAAAGAGATACTGTCAGCAAGGAAACTACAATTCAAACGGGTCCCAAACCAACAATCTCATGACTTCTGGGGAACGCTAAATGAAATACGTTTAAGAAGTATTACTATAGTTTGACCTGATTGACTTAATCAACCTTTGTGTACAATACGTCAGCTTCCCCAATGTAATACCTTAGTCCCTTGAGCACGGCGACTAAACCCCTCCACACCAAGATAAAACCTTAAGTATAGAGACGAGTGAATTGGCCACCATGACGATTCATTGAGAGCAAACGGAGGACCTTGAGAACACGATAACCATCTTTTGAGCTCGAAGACAAGTTTCTCGGTACGATGACAACCACCTTAGGAGTAAGAGGACTTTATCTCTTGCGGACGCCATTTCTTGAGAACGACGTGAATTCCGTGTCAAGTGTAACATCTTACGTTCTCTACGTAATGTATGTCAGGATGACGACTTACGAGGGACAGCTTTTATAATGAAGATGAACCACATTCGGAAAGAGAGTTTTTTCAGGATAATGACGATAATGGTTTAAGTGGACTGCAACGGACACCCTGAGAACATGTACCAGTATTGGACTGTGTTATTGATCCTGTCGCCAAACTATCACGAAGCAGACTATAATGTGGGTCTTGTTACACAACATGATTCCTAAATGTCCACATTCATTCCAGATGCTCGTTTACAAAGAATGAGTTCAATTCAGGGTCGGTCGGGTTGGGACGACCGAAAACCCAGAAAACAACTGTTCATCATCCCTCACTCAGGTAACAACAGTAGCAAGTACAGGAGGAACCGATACAGGTCCTACACCAGTAATATCGACACACCTCAGGCCATCACCCAGTACTCTAATGTAATCCAATTAAAAACTTTTCTTTCATACTTGCCGATTCACACGTTAGCAAGGTATCGTCAGGAACAAATCAAGAAAAAAAAGCCTTATTCGCTCATATCCATTCTCTAGCTGGCATGTGTAATGCACCGATACCACAGCTCCTTATTCACACCCAGGCTCCACAGACCTTTCCATGTTTAACCCCCGCTGCTTCACATGCCTTCATTCTATCTATTGACAGCACATCGCCCCCTGTATGTCACATTGCTCCAAGTAACCCTATCCCGAGCAGACCTTCCACTCTCCTACGTGTTCAGACCCCGAACACTCAAAATCCTTTTCATTTCAACCTTCCATCTCATAATTGATCTTCCCCTTCTTGTCCCCTCCACTTCTGACACATATATCTTCTTTTTTAGCCTTTCCTCACTCATTCTCTCCATGTGTCTAATTCAGCTTCGCACACACTCCTCAGCTGTCTCAACAACACTCCTTATTACCATCACCTCTCTTACCCTATTACTTCTTTTTCGATCAACCTTCCTCTCAAAACATGCCATCCTCAAACATTTAATTTCCAACACATCCACCGTCCTCCATACATTCTTAGCTAGAGCCCATGCCTCGCATCCACACACTGTTGTTGGGACGACTGGATCTTCAAACATAGCCATTATCGCTCTCCCAGGTAACGCTCTCTCTTTCAACGCATTCCTCAATGCTACCAAAACCTTCGCCTTGTCACCCACCCTATTACTGCCTCTGTGTCCACTCCCAGGTATCTAAAACACTTTATTTCCTTTAAAGTTTCTCTCTTCAAAGTCATATCTTAACTAGAATGCTTTTCTTCGTTGCTAAACCTAATAACCCTGTTTTCAAGTTTTACTTTTCACATACACACACACACACACACACACACACACACTCAGACACCAACTTCTGCAGTTTCTCAGTAAACCCTATCATATGCTTTATCCAGATCCATTAATGTTACAAATCCTTCTGTTCCTCTGATAATCTTTCATTAACATTCTTCCCCACATTCTTCAACGCTCCCAGAACCGTCCCCTCCCCACCCTGTGACTCACTTCCGCTTCCATGGTTCCATCCGCTGCCAAATCCACTCTCAGATATCTAAAACACTTCACTTCCTCCAGTTTTTCTCTATTCAAACTTACCTCCCGATTGACTCGTCGCTCAACCCTATTTTACCTAATAACCTTGTTCTCATTCACATTTACTCTCAGCTTTCTTCTTTCACACACTTTACCAAACTCAGTCACCAGCTTCTGCAGTTTCTCACCCGAATCAGCCATCAGCGATGTATCATCAGCGAACAACTGACTCACTTCCCAAGCCCTCTCATCCACAACGACTGCATACTTGCCTCTCTCTCCAAAACTTTTGCATTCACCTCCCAAACAACCCCATCCATAAACAAATTAAACAACCATGGAGACATCACGCACCCCTGCTGCAAGCTAACATTCACTGAGAACCAATCACTTCCCTCTCTTCCTACTCGTACACATGCCTTACATCTTCGATAGAAACTTTTCACTGCCTCTAGCAACTTACCTTCCACACCATATATTCTTAATACCTTCCACACCATATATTCTTAATACCTTCCACAGAGCATCTCTATCAATTTTATCATATGCCTTCTCTAGATCCACACATGCTACATACAATTCCATCTGTTTTTCTAAGTATTTCTCACATACATTCTTCAAAGCAAACACCTGATCCACACATCCTCTACCACTTCTGAAACCACACTGCTCCTCCCCAATCTCATGCTCTGTGCATGCCTTTACCCTCTCAATCAATACCCTCCCATTATTTTCCCAGGAATACTCAACAAACTTATACTACTGTAATTTGAAAACTCACTTTTATCCCCTTTGCCTTTATACAATGGCACTATGCATGCATTCCGCCAATCCTCAGGCACTTCACCATGAACCATACATACATTGAATATTCTCACCAATCAGTCAACAACACAGTCACCCCCTTTTTAAATAGATTCCACTGCAATACCATCCAAACCTGCTGCCTTGCCGGCTTTCATCTTCCGCAAAGCTTTCACTACCTCTTCTCTGTTTACCAGACCACCTCGACCAAAACACCCTATATCTGCCACTCTGTCATCAAACACATTCAACAACCTTCAAAATACTCACTCCATCTCCTCACTTCATCACTACTTGTTATTACCTCCCCATTAGCCCCCTTCACCGATGTTCCCATTTGTTCTCTTGTCTTACGCACTTTATTTACCTCCTTCCAAAACATCTTTATTCTCCCTAAAATTTAACGATACTCTCTCACCCCAACTTTCATTAACCCTCTTTTTCACCCCTTGCACCTTTCTCTTGACCTCCTGCCTCTTTCTTTTATACATCTCCCACTCATTTGCACTATTTTCCTGCAAAAATCGTCCAAATGCCTCTCTTTTCTCATTCACTAACAATCTTACTTCTTCATCCCACCACTCTCTACCCTTTCTGATCTGCCCACCTCCCACCTTTCTCATGCCACAGGCATCTTTCGTGCAAGCCATCACTGCTTCCCTAAATACATCCCATTCCCCTTACATCATAGATGAAATTGCAAGTGGGTGTTTCAGCCCAGGGGGGGGGGGGGAGACGCAATAATGTACAAAATTCGGGGAAAATGACAAACTGGCACTACGTTAGCTGAGTATTCATGAGGAGTTCAAGAAAAATATGTTTAAGGGACATGAATGGCTACAAGCATGGGATAGCCAGAGGTGACAGAGGAGAGCGTGAGGTGGGGAGGGTGCAGGATGGATCGGTGGGTGTGTGGTAATCACAACTGATGGGGAATTCTAACACCTTGAAATCCACAGCCCCCATGAATTTTCCAAAACATCTGGGTATTGTTTAAATTTTTCCATCAACAATTTCACCTTTTCCATCCTTCTAATCATCCATAAACTGTCTTCTCTCTTGTAAAAATGGAATTACAGCTCACGGCATAAATGTTAAAATCTGCGCGTGGATTGCGGACTGGCTTTGTCAAGGGAAGCAAAGAATGGTATTAAATGGAGAAGCTTTTGGCTGGTTTGATCTGTCTTGTGAAGTTCTGCAAAGCTCCGTGCAAGGTTTCATACTGTTCATCTACGAACAAAATCAAACGTATTTTGAGCTGAAAATTAACACATGGTGTAATAAACCTATCTGATTGCATCAATAAGCACCGACGACACAAACATTCGAACGATGTCTAGGAATTGGCGATTATAGTAGATTAATCCTAACAATTAGATAATGACATAATTGAGGCACGAACATATGACGACTGAAAGAGCACCAAATATTGTTTTGAACGGATGTGGTGGAGATAAAATGGCTAACTCTGCCACAGAACAACATTGAATTGTAGCAAACATGAGTACCTTTTTCGGCCTTCCTCATCTATTGCCTACCCCAATCCGTGTCGGATCACCTGCCTGCTTGGGGATTAGTTTCTTGTTATTACGGCCTTTTTACTACACCATGTTTTCTTGGTTGGGATTGCTTGGGATAGGACTTCATTATATTCATTTTGTTTATCTATACGTTTTTATTTTTTTATGGATTGGTGCGGTTTACGTTTGACTGACAGGCTCAATCACTCTGGACGGACGTTGCTTACACTGAGTGTATCATGTGACTTACTTTTGACTGTTTTACAGTTATGTCAGAAGCAAGGGAGTCATTTGCCAGTCAATAGATCCATTAATATCGGAAAATGGCGGCTTGGTTCATGGCAACGAAATCGTGGAAAAAATATTAAATAACATCTTTGCATCTGTATCTACTAATGAAAACACAATCTATGTCCTGAATCCAGTTTCAGTGATAAGAGAAGGGAACATTCTTCAACAAAATGACATAAAAGCCGAAGACATACTTTCAGCAATAATCTGAATGAAAATAAGATACATGACGGTCCCTGATGAATTTGATCCGAGAACAATAAAAGAGGCAAAAAATGAGATAGTTAAGCCCTTGACTGCCTTTTTCAACAAGTCACCTGCATCAGGAAAATTTGCAGATAAAATGAAAGATTGCCACTGTAACATCGATATTATAAAAAAGGTAATAAGTCACTGCCCGGAAATTATCGTCCTATTAGCTTTATAACGCCCGCAGTTGGAAAACTAACGCAAACCATCATTCGAGACTGAATTGTAAATAATTTAAGAAGACCAACACTTAATAAATGATTCTGGACATAGCTTTCGACGAAATCGTTCATGTTTGACAAAAGGACTTGATTTTCACTATGATATAATCATCATGTATGAGGAAAGTAAATCAGTTGATGTTATCTATCTTCTTTCTTTCTTTCTTTCAAACTATTCGCCATTTCCCGCATAGCGAGGTAGCGTTAAGAACAGAGGACTGGGTCTTTGAGGGAATACCCTCACCTGGCCCAATTCTCTGTTCCTTCTTTTGGAAAAAAAAAAAAAAAAAAATCTGAGAGGGGAGGATTTCCAGCCCCCCCGCTCCCTCCCCTTTTAGTCGCCTTCTACGACACGCAGGGAATACGTGGGAAGTATTCTTAATCCCCTATCCCCTATCTAAAACTTCAAAAAGCTTTCGATATGGTTTGGCAACAGGGGTTATAAGCAAACTCAAGTCACATGGCATTGTACTGCAGTGGGTAGGACATTGTACTGCAGTGGGTAGGACATTGTACTGCAGTGGGTAGGACATTGTACTGCAGTGGGTAGGACATTGTACTGCAGTGGGTAGGACATTGTACTGCAGTGGGTAGGACATTGTACTGCAGTGGGTAGGACATTGTACTGCAGTGGGTAGGACATTGTACTGCAGTGGGTAGGACATTGTACTGCAGTGGGTAGGACATTGTACTGCAGTGGGTAGGACATTGTACTGCAGTGGGTAGGACATTGTACTGCAGTGGGTAGGACATTGTACTGCAGTGGGTAGGACATTGTACTGCAGTGGGTAGGACATTGGTTAACCGGCCGAAACAGATTAGTGATTAATGGTCAAGCCCCAGATAGTTAAACGTAACAAATGAGTGTCTCAAGGATCAGTCTTGGTACCGGTTTTCCTCATTTAGAAAATGGGCTGCACTGCAAGACAACAAACTTCGCTGATGATACAAAGCTGGGTAATAAATCTATAAATGAACTTGAATGTCTACAGCTTTAAACTGACAAACACACTAGTGAACTGAACTCTTAAGTGACATATGAATTTTGACATTGAGCAAATTTTTACATATAGGCAATAAAAACGAAAAGGCATTCTGTTGATCGTTTGCATATTTCTTTTTGTCAACCAATCAGAACTGACCCTGCTCAGCAACTCCCTCCTTTAAATAACCTGAGAGGTACTGTATTATTGGTTCCTTCAGCCGACAGCACCCTGAGATAAGTAGTATAGTTTTCTCTTGCCCATTTGTATTGCATTCATTTAGCTGTTAACAAAGGTTGACTATATTTTGCCCATGTGTGATGTGTACTAGTATCAAACTTTAAACTTAAAGTAACTTTTTGTGCCTTGGAAATGATTATTCCATTTTGTATTATTTGCTTCTCTTAATGGAAATAGTTTTAATCCGTGTTTAATTTCATCCCTTAACTTTGGAGTAGCATTGCCCATGTTGCGTAACAACATATCTACAATACACATGTAATATACTGTATCTACAGCACATAATACAGTACATCTACAGTACATGACATGATAATCTAAAGTACGTAATGTAATTCGGTATATCTACAGTACATATTACGTTATATCTAGCACATGTAACGTAATACAGTATATCAACAGTACATAACGAAATCCAGTATATTTGCAGTCGTAATATAATACAGTATATAGTACATAACGTAGTACAGTATATCAAAAAGTAAAATTAGCCTTATTGTTTGCGTCAGTAAGAACCATGAGAGAACAAGTTACGTGGATCATTTTCGTTACCCAACACAGCTCTTGTTAATAACGGCCAGATGTCGCCTGCCAAGCCAGGTGTTTTTCACACCTGCAGCCAACACACACGTGGCTTCAACACCCCATGCCAGGGGTACCGTGACATACTAATAAATATGTGTTATGTGTACCTCAGACGATCCACTGTTGGAGTTATGAGTATTTCAGATGATCCTCTGTAGGTGTTATGTGAACTTCGGAGGATCCCCTCTGTGTTATGTGAACTTCAGAGGATCCACTGTAGGTGTTATGAGTACTTCAGGGGATCCACTGCAGGTGTTATGTTTACTTCAAAGGATCCATTGTAGGTGTTATGTGTACTTCAGAGGACCCATAGTAGGTGTTACGAGGACTTAATAGGATTCCCTGTGGAGTAAGTTTGTTATCTATCCTTATGTATCACACTAAGTCTCATGTATCCCTACATATAATGTTAACATGTGTTACACTCGTCCCCTTTCTTTTTTGAAGGCGTGTCATGAGCTGTGTTGGCAGGAGCGGTCAGTTCTCAGGCAGTCAACACGTTTTGTCGTGTTTCACTAATTTTGCTTGTGTATCTCTTTTCTTTTTCTTTTTTTCGGACTATAAACTCAGTCACATCTTCGCTAGCGTCTTTCTTTCACCATCCCCACAAGGCGCAGTGAGCAGGATTAAGGAGTGGTGGAAAAAGAGTGACACAGTGATGCAGATATTGCTGGCCACCATAGGACGCTATAGGTGCCGACCTGACCTGTCTGTGCCACCCGCCTACCCTGAGCATCTGTGGTCAGCCCTGACCTACCTAGGTGTCTGACTGTACCGGCCTCAGGTACACACTTTGCCCCTGCCCACCTCAGGACCCCATGTTGTAAACGTGTTTCCCCAACGCCAGTGTATCATTGTTCTCATAACCAACGTTACCATGCCCAGCAATCTGCGCAAGCAAAGGGAAAGTAGTCGTCGTGTGAGTTCAAAGGAGATGAGGGGGTAGGTGTCGCCGGCAAGTCAGCGCCGGAGAGATTGGCAGCCATGATGGAGGTCCAACAAGAGCTCGCCGCTCACCAAAGCTGACGACGAGCACCGACAGTTGCAAGTACAGTCCCAGCAGCGGCAACAACAAGCCACCGACCAACGCTGAGCATTACAACAGCTCGCCGCTTAGCTGGCTGTTGAAGCTGCCGACGAACACCGAGAGTTGCTACAGCAGCTCCCTCAGCAGCAACAGCAGTTTCAAGACATATTGTAATATATGATGGCCCCTTCCACAGTGGCCGAGCAGGGTACGGACACCACCGGAACTTGGAATCCTGATGCCACGAACGGCACGGCACGTCTAGCCACCAGCCTCACAAGTTCACGTCTAACGCTTCTCTCCGCGAATTTAAGTTGTGGAGTCGTGCTTGGTCACACGAAGCGAACTGATACAATTGAAAAGTCAGCTACAACTCAAACAACACGTAAACCTCAAGTCCTGTGTCACACCTGAGATGGGCATCACTATGGACCATGTCATCGGGGTTACCGACGACACCGATTTGGGTATGAAAGACATCTTCCAGCTCATCTAGGTTTACCTCAAGCGCCAGCGCAACTTAATCCTACGTCGAGTGCGCTTCAATGAACGCTGCCAGCACGAGGGGGAGGCCTTTGATGACTTCTACGTCGCCCTCTAGGAGCCTGCTGACGATGCAGGGTTGTGTGAGCATTGCATAGTCGCCCATCTAGTGACTCGCATCACGTCAGGCATCGGAGATCAGGAAACTCGGAAGAAACTCCTGGCCACCAACCCTCCATCTGAAATGTCCGACACACTGTTCTTGTGTCGCAGCGAGGAGTCAGCCTACAGCACCAAGGTGGACCTGGCAGGCACGTCAAAGACTGTTCCGAAGACGTCAAAGCGTCGCAAACGATCGACAACGCGCGCCAATAAACAAACAGAACGCCGTCAGCAGTGTGATGGCTGTGGTCCCGTGAGACATCCTGAAGGACAAGAGAAGCAGTGTTCTACCTTTGGAAAGAAGTATTCCCAGTATGGCCACACGGGATACTTCAAGAAAGTGTGTCGCAAGAAACTACAGGATTCGCAGAAACTCCGTGACAACAAGCCGATAGGTAAAGCTGCCTGAAGCTGGGTGACGTCCACAGGTCTCAAGCCAAACGTCGCTTGCCCAAAGTCAACGTCGGAGTGTTTTACCTGAGGGAACACGCCGAGGGACTCTGCTGTGCACGCCCGACACCGGCGCAGAAACGACAGCCGTCGGACCACGACAGCTGCAACAGTTGCTTAGTCTCCGAGAGTATGACCTTTCCTCTCCGCAGGAGGAGGAGGTTCTTGTTGCAAACAGCAGTAAATTGTCACCTGTGGGATCATTCAAAGTAATTCTCACCCTCGCAGATGTGTCAACCGACACCACCATCAACGGATTCCCTAACACAGACGACGCCTTGCTTTCCTTGTATGACGCCAGAGCCCTCAGTATCATCTCTACTAACTACCTAAAACAGGTTAGTAGCTTCATAACCGAAGTCCGGCCAATGATAGCCATGGTGTCCCCAGCGCCGAGCATTTGGAGAGAGAATCGTCAGAAGCTTCTGGAAGATTTCAAAGACGACCTGGTGAACCCAGAGGAGTTCTATAAGAACATAGTTGTGGACCATGCCTGGCCCGCCCACGAAGATCCACCTGCAAGAGGTGCAGATGTTTGCACTCCACACTCCCCGGGCCATCCCCTTGGCCTGGCAAGCAGACACTAAGCAGATGTTAGACAGCACGGTGCAACAAGGGATCATCCAGCCACTAGGAGACAAGGTATCAGAGTGGTGTCATCCCATGGTGGTCGTACCGAAACAGAAGGGAGGCGTCAGCATCACCGTGGACCTCACCAAGCTGAACAAGCAAGTTTAGCGATCCGCCTGCCTTGACCCAATACCACGCAACGCTGTCTGGAGGTCGCCCCTGGCTCCAAATATTTCACCAAGATGGACGCGATACTGGAATACTGGCAGCTTTCGCTAGCAGGGAGGCGCAGCCGTTCACCACCATAACTCCGTGGGGACTTTACAAATTTTTACGTGGACTCATGGGATTCTTGTCCACAAGGGTCGAATTTTGTAGGCGTGGCATGTAATTAAAATTCTTCATTTACAGATTGGAGCTTCTCAACCATATCATCTTTCTGGAAATAGAAGAGAATGCTTTCATTCTCACTTTCCTTTGAAATCTGTCAGTTTGCTCTTCCTATTCCATGGTGCTCCTTAGACATTTTCCTGTCAACTGATATACAAGAGTGGGTGGGGAGAAGCCTTCTGCTTTCATGTCCTGTCTCGAGTTTATGTAGAGTAGAAACTTATAATACTATTACTGTCCTCCAGCAGATAACTTTACCACACCATTCAGCCATTATATATCTACCCTTTCCTGTGCTAAGTACTCCCATCACATTTTTAAAGCAAGCTCATTTGTGAATTGCTCGGTTTCTAAGGAAGATCAATAATGGTTTTACCAAATATATATCTTAACAGTTGAGTAGTTGTATCATAAAACATCAGAGAATATTGAAAAATCATAGGGAATTTTACAGACATATATGATGATACTGTACCTCAGTGTTACATTTAACTAGTTTATGTAGACTTTACTAGAAAAACCTGTCCACGTCTGTGCTTATGGAAGAAACTGCATAAGATGGGACACGAGAAAAATATCATGGAATAGATTTGAAATGTATGGAGATAACACCAAATTAGTAACTGACTTGTTTATCAAAGAACATTAAGAAGATATGAAACAGACAGACACTCAAGAACACTAATCTGTTAATGGAATGGAGAGCTTTAGCCATTATCTATTTGAATTTCGACAAATCAGAGCAAGCTGGACGAGAGAGAGAGAGAGAGAGAGAGAGAGAGAGAGAGAGAGAGAGAGAGAGAGAGAGAGAGAGAGAGCAAGTATATCTAAAAGAGTGGAATTTGGAGATCAGACTTTGATGCCATACCCCATCAAAGCTTTAAGGTAAGAAAGGCTATTGGACTGTCCATCTTCAAGAGGATGAGTAAATATTAGTTACATGGGAAGGGATGTCACCAATGGATCTCATTTTTGGAAAACAATCTATTGAAGATAATTCAGGTAATTAGTTAAAGATATAACCACTTTGCTGCACCAAATGGATGTATCTACTCACACTTATTCCCATTAAAGACAATCGGACCTTCCCCACAGCTTTGGAAGAATGTTCCCGCTCATAAGAACAAACGAAAGTCCACCTACATTGTTAAGTACCGCGCCAGTAACACCATCCTCCTTCCATACACTGTCATGTTTGTATACAAACTGCTGACCAACTACACACTCACTATGATCCTCTCTCACTTCCCGAGGTTTAAGATTAATATTGATTTATTGTTTGTCTTGCAACTACACTCAAATATTTTTCCTCTGATATGCTAATATATGCCTGATATGTTGTAATAAGCTACCAAAATACTTTTAAATTTCAATATTCTTTTGTGCTTGTTATTCTTTACTAAGAATCTATATGTAAGACGTTAACTTTGGATTTTTCTACATCGTCAACTTAGAAATTAAGGTGTAATTTCATAAGGATGTTTTATATCCTCATATATAATGATATAGAAACTCCAAGTTATGGAGAGTCGTCAGCAGTGTTTACATGTGATCAGCTGACTCATCACAGGCTGTACCTAGCTAGCCACTTAACGTCTTTCATGTCATTCAACTTGTGTTGTAATTGTAATTTTATTGATCTGTTAGTAATTTATCTGATTGGAACAATTAAATATTATGCTTTATTCCCCTTCCATGCCGATAGAGGCCAGATGTTATAGAAATAGCTTCTAAACAGAACTTTTATGAATGTCTGTATGACTGTAAAAGGTTTGGTTTTCCACAGCAGTCATGGGTATCTAATCTAAGGGGCCTGTAAATGATGCAGAAATTGAAGCCATTCATTAAGCATTGATTAGTGGGAATGACTGAAGACGTTGATGCATAGTGATTATGATGCCTTAGATGTATAAAGTGGGCGGTAGGGAGACGGAAACACCAGATTTAACTCCATAAGTTCTCAGATTGCATAAGACTAAGAATGTCTGTGGTTAAAACATCCCAGATTTAGACAGCATTTGACTGATATGAAAGATTTTACTGCCACAGGTATCACGTTTTTAAATTTTTGATAAATAGTAAATAATTCATAGCTTAAAGAATGCACGTTTCTGTATTCTGTATTGTCTATAATTTACTCTGAAATAGAAGTTCGAAAATAACCATGGGAAAATGAAATGATTTCCTCCATATATGTCACTTTTCATAGAAGATACTTCATTTCTTATATGAACATTATTCTTTGTGTATGAGCAGGGAGTACTCATCCTCCTTGAAGGCTCGGGCTTGGGTGTATAAATGTGTGTGGATGTAACCAAGATGAGAAGAGAGGAGAGAGAGGTAGTATGTTTGAGGAAAGAAACCTGGATGTTTTGGCTGTTGAGTGAAATAAAGCTTAAGGGTAAGGGTAACAGTGCTTTGGAAATGTCAAAGTAGTAAAGCCAGAGGTTGGTTGAGAGGACAAGAGCCAAGGTGAGGGTAACACAACTTCTGAAACAGTTGTGGGGGTGTGTGATAGAGTGTACGAAAGTGAGCTGCAGATTGACGTGGGTAAATAGGAAAGTGGACTGGGAGAGTTTAATGATTATCAGTGCTTATGTACCTGGCCATGAGAAGACAGATCATGAGAGATAAGTCTTTTGGGAGCAGATGGAAACGTAGATAGACTACCAAACTAAACGTTGCAAGTAAGAGTAATTTGTTCATTCAGTTCATTAGATAGACTACCAAAGTAAACTAAACATTGCAAATAAGAGTAATTTGTTCATTCTGTTCATTAGATAGACTACCAAAGTAAACTAAACATTGCAAATAAGAGTAATTTGTTCATTCAGTTCATTAGATAGACTACCAAAGTAAACTAAACATTGCAAATAAGACTAATTTGTTCATTCAGTTCATTAACCCTTTTACTACTGTTATCAATCACGACATGTGCAATAGGTCATTATTGTTTTCATTCAAGCAGTGTGCATCCTACTATGTTGAATTCTGTAGGCATTTGGCGGTCAATAGGCTGATCATAAATGGCAACCTAAACAAAGGAAAAATCATTGGAGGTTCAACAGACCTTAGTATCCCTAATATCATGGAAAGTAATGCATTGGCTCCTTGGTTCATTTTGTCTACCTCAATAAGCCCACCACCCAATATGCTTCAGAGATTACTATAACCTCCGAAAATAAGACATCAGATGAATTGTTTGTCAAGGAAAATTTGTGAGTGAAGAGTGATGAAAGTGAGGAGGGCAAAAGCCATATGGAATAAAACACAGTACTTGCTGCGATCACTTCAGTCTGGCAACAACGATCATATTTGTTTTCATGGTCAGAGGGCAATGACACAATGTGAATAGTTAATAAACCGTGTATATTCTAAGATATTGGAAATGCAAAAAATTTATAAAATGTCATGAAGTAGATTTGCGTTAATTTCCATAGTGTAAGCAAAAATAGTAGAGGTTTGTCAGTAATAGAGTGCAGATAGTGATGTAAACTTTTACAGAAACTAAGACATAGTGTTTGAAA
This sequence comes from Panulirus ornatus, assembly GCF_036320965.1. Taxonomy (NCBI): domain Eukaryota; kingdom Metazoa; phylum Arthropoda; class Malacostraca; order Decapoda; family Palinuridae; genus Panulirus; species Panulirus ornatus. Next base: position 6,324,737 of record NC_092276.1, read on the forward strand.
TCAAGTGTAAATCCTTTTATATACTTTTGCATTTTGCACCATATGTAATCAGAAAACTGGTGAACCCATCTGAGAAAGGAAAAAAAAAATCCTCTCCTTGGAGTCAGTCATATGGTATGTGAGTGCCCTTTCTGTATCTTCTTTTACTTTATGAATTTTAACTCATAAAGAAATAATTGTTTTTGTTCCGACATTGTTAGACCTCCTATCTGTCTATCTATAGATGGATAGGATGTATTTCTTTCTGAAAGTTGAAATTTATGAAGTAAAGAAGATACAGAAAGGGCAATCCTAATTTCATTTATATACTATTGTAAACATTGGGTTTCAGGTTGCCTTAAAAAACAGAGACATGTCCATGTGTGTTTGTGTTTTATAGTGACTGACATGACATGGGCAAAGCAGGCCCTGGGCATGGCTATCTTAGGTGAGAAGAAAAAGGCAAAAGAACAAGGAAACTAATCAGGGTTTTGCTAATGTATGTAGCTATGATTATTAGGTCCATACAAAGATTGAATATCCTTACCAACCAGTTAACACAGTCATCCCCGTATTTAATAAATTTGACTGCAGCACCATCCAAACCCGCTGCCTTGCCAGATTTCATCTTCTGCAAAACTTTCACTATCTCTTCTCTCTTAACCAAACCATTCTCCCTGACCCTCTCACTTCGCATACCACCCTGACCAAAACACCCTATATGTGCCACTCTATCATTGAACACGTTCAACAAACCTTCAGAGTACTCACTCCATCTGCTTCTCACTTCATCACAAAACACATTTTCTTTTCTTATGACTTGAGACCAAAACACTCCAAGTCTAGGAAAATTACATTACTAGAATGGCTAATCCTATATTGGAAAGTTACATCATCCTCCATAGTGTAGCAGTTAGCATTCCTGACTGACACATTCATGGGTCGCTCCGAGTCGAGGACATAGGTTTGATTCCCAGTTGTGGAGTTGGTCCACAGTCATTGCAGTTGTCCATTCACCCATAGGAGGGGACTATTATTCCTTTTTTTTTCATATGATTAGGTACAGTAAAACTAGCAAAACTGCAGATCTTTTTTGTTTTAAGTATTTGTAGTTAAGGAACAATACCTTATTTATTGGAGTCGCATAACCTAAGTAAGAGTAAATGGATATGCCAAGGGGGCTATGGATGGTGGTGTGCACCACAGACTTGACAAGTCTCTAGAAAAGGCAGAAAACTGCCCATGCCCACTGTGGTCACTAGTAGGTTACTGAGACCTCCAAGCATCTCCAAGGACTTGTCCATTTTCTGGATATCCCTCTTCCAGCCAGCCAGCAGAGCATGTAGAATTCAACTTAAGGTGAGAAAGCACGTGCCTTGAACGATGACAGTAGCATCCAACTGTGCTTGCTGTGATTGATGACAGTAACACCCTATTACACTTGCCTTGATCAAAGACAGTAAGACTTAAAGTATTAAAGGTGGAGAGATTTTAGGAAGAGGGGAAAGATGAATGAAAGAAAAGATTTCCACAGGTTTACTGTTCAAGGAATAAAAAAAGGTATCATAAGGATCAATCCCCATATGGCTAGTCTTCTCACAGAAACACTGGAAGCAGCAGGTAATTACTTTTTCTCTGGAAACAAGCAAGGCTTTCGGTCCTGAGATGGCATCCATCCTCATGTTCTGAGAGTGTGCCTCTGAACATGCACCTGTGCTTGCTCATCTATTCTATTTCTGTTTAAAAACAAAAACTTTTCCCTTCTTGGAAACATGCCTTAATACATCCCATCCCTAAAAAGGGTGACCGTTCTGACCCCTCTTAACTATCATCCTATTGCCTTCACATCTACCATTTCCAGTCTGTGGATCCCACCTCAACTCCCCTCTCCTGTGAAAGTCAGTCTTCTCTTTGATCACCAGTATGGCTTCTGTAAGGCAAGATCCACTGGTGATAGGCTTTCCTATCTTACTAATGTCTATCATTCCTAAAAGATTTTGGAGAGTCATATGTAGTTGCCCTTGTCATATCTAAGGTTTTTGACAGGGTCTGGCATCAGGGTCTCATCTCCAAGCTCCCCATATTTGCCCTCCCAGATAACATTTTCTCTTTCCACACAGGGAGGTATATTACTGGTATTTCCCACCAGGGTACTCGGAGGGTAGCTTTTTTTTTTTTTTATTCACCCACACATGGACTGCTGGCATTGTCCACAAACATACAATTTCACCTTGTCACACACAACACTTGACAGCATTTAACTCCCACAACTCATTCTTCATGACTAATTTTTCCTGCAGTAAGTGCTATGCACTTGCTCTGCCTTTTGGCAAAGTGGTAGGAGGAATAGATAGAAGTAGGTAGGTAGGAACATTATTAGTCAGGGTCATTAGGTATAAGCATTAGGTGGGAGCATTAGGTAAAAGTGATAGGTTGGAACATTAGTTAGGTAGACACATTGGTTAGGAGCCTCTGAAAACACTGAGCTAAAGTTGCTCTCTGCCAGTGGCCTGTTAAGAGCGAGGCATTAAAGGCTAAGAAGTGACACTGGCACTGGAGTTCACCAGTTATGAAGACTTTTGCCATGGCCACCCCCTTGAGGGAGTTCCTGAAGGAAACAGGCATCAGAGATATGGACTGAAAATAGATAGATAGTAATGAAAGGTAATAGATATGTGGTAATAAAAAGAGTGGTTGAAAGACCAGAAGAGGGTGTGCTGAAATGGTATGGACATATGAAGAGAATGAATGAGGAAAGATTGACAAAGAGGATATGTGTCAGAAGCGGAGGGAACATGGGGAATGGCGAGACTAAATTGGAGATGGTAGGATAGAGTGAAAAGCTTTTGAGCAATCAGGGCATGAACATGCAGGAGGGGAAAGGGAATGCATGGGATAGACTGAACTGGAATGATGTGTTATATTGTGGTTGACTTGCTGTCGGTGAACTGAACCAGGACAAACCATAGAAGGGTTTATGGGGCCTGGTTGTGGATAAGGAGCTCTAATTTTGGTGCATCTTACATGACAGGTAGAGAATGAATGTGAGCAGCAGTGGCCTTTTTTCGTCTATTCTTGGCACTGCCTCACGAATGCAGTGAAATGGCGATCATGCATGAAAAAAATTCAACTTAATTGAGTGGTCAGTCAAAAGATGAGTGTATGCTCATGGATATCTTATTTACACTTGGCAGGCTGTCATTTGGTTAGGCAGAGCAAAACTTTTTGAGATGATAGTCATCAACTTGATTTTAATCAAGAGCCTCTGATTAATTTTCATATTTCTGTGATTATTTTCAAGACATTAATTCTGTCCATTTTTTTCTCTATCCCAGTAATATAGCTTCACTACATGCACCACAAATGTTTTATGGAACACCCTTTTAGTCTTCTTTAGAGTGGGTTTGATATTCAGTTATCACCAAATATTACATAGCTTTCATTCATTAATTACTGCTTTTATGAATTATGCAGCCGTACACACTGGTCTCTTTATATTTATTATTTTTGCTTTGTCGCTGTCTCCCGCGTTAGTGAGGTAGCGCAAGGAAACAGACGAAAGAATGGCCCAACCCACCCACATACTCATGCATATACATACACGTCCACACACGCATACATACATACCAATACATCTCAATGTATACATATATATACACACACAGACATATACATAAATACACATGTTCATAATTCATACTGTCTGCCTTTATTCATTCCCATCGCCACCTCGCCACACATGGAATAACAACCCCCTCCCCCTCATGTGTGCGAGGTAGCGCTAGGAAAAGACAACAAAGGCCCCGTTCGTTTACACTCAGTCTCTAGCTGTCATGTAATAATGCACCGAAACCACAGCTCCCTTTCCACATCCAGGCCCCACAGAACTTTCCATGGTTTACCCCAGACACTTCACATGCCCTTTATTATAAAGGAAATCAATGGTTTAGTGATAATGATAATTTCAGAGTATCACACCTGGTTTGTTTGAACACTGGTCTCTTATCCTGTTATTTATGAGGCTATAGTAAAGGTCTTCATTTATCAGGAATGAAAAGAGTGATGCTATGAAAATCAGCCAATATACAGAGTAGCAACTAAACTGGTTTAAGTATTACAAGTAATCTATTTAGTGTTATTTTTGAGTAGGGTCTTCGTAAAATCTTTCTTTTTTAATATCTATTAATCTTATTCATGAAAAGAATGATGATATGAAAATCAGCCGATATACAGAGTAGCAACTAAACTGGTTTAATTATTACAAGTAATCTACTTTGGGTGTTAATTTTGAGTAGGGTCTACATAAAATCTTTCTTTTTAATATTTATTGATCTTATTTTCAACACTATTGCTTTCTTATAAAGGAAATCAATGGTTTAGTGTAGCATATAATGATAGTTTCAGAGTATCAAACCAGTGATATAATTCCAACAATAAAATGTTCTTAAGAATAAACAGTATATCTTACAATATGTATACAAGTAAACCAAGGCATTAGTTACCATGTACTTATAAGGCACTATTGTGTTTGCTTGTTTCTAAATCATCTATACATCACTAACTGGGACATATTATTCAACAGCATATATCACTTATACATCAGTTATCAAAATATTCCTTTTTACTTTCTGTTATTAACTATACACTAAAACATATGCTCTAATGAACTTGAACTGCATTTTGATAAAAAAAAAAAATCAAAGCTATATCAACACAAATATTGTAGCAAATGGCAAGTCTGCACAATCATTTTCATCTTATTTTTCCTATATTTTCTGTTACTAACTGTACACTAAAACATATACCCTAATGAACTTGAAATGCATTTTTATCAAACAAATTTTCTAAGCTGTTTCAGTACAAACAGTCATAACAATTGGCAAGTCCGCACAATAATCTTCTTATTTTTTTTCTCCTTAAGTATGACTACTTTCATTTATCCCTTCATACATATCCTGCGGAAGCTGTACACAAAAACTTCAAGAAAATTTGTAGATGATTAATATAACTTAGTAATAATAAACTGCACCTCACTGAAATTCTTGGGAGTTAAATTTCCAAATTATTTTTCATAAACAAATGACTAAAATTTTTGTTATATACATTTAACTTTAATAAACTGGAAGTAAGTATGAATGGAGAAAAAAATGGAGGAAGAGAAGTGTTTTAGATATCTGAGAGTGAATTTAGCAGCAGATGGAACCATGGAAGTGAAAGTGAGTCACGGGGTTGGGGAGAGGGAGTGAAGGTTCTGTGGAAGGCGAGAACATTAACTCAGAGAACAAAAATGGGTGTTTGAAGGAATAGTGGTTCCTACAATGTTATATGGTTGTGAGGTGTGGGCTATAGATAGAGTGGTGCAGAGGAGGTTGGATGTGTTGGAAATGAGATGTTTGAGGACGATATGTGGTATGAGGTGGTTTGATTGAGTAAGTAATGAAAGGGTAAGAGAGATGTGTGGTCATAAAAAGAGTGTGGTTCAGAGAGCAGAAGAGGGTGTTTTGAAATGGTTTGGTCACATGGAAAGAATGAGTGAGGAAAGACTGACAAAGAGGATATATGTGTCAGAGGTGGAGGGAACGAGAAGTGGGAGACCAAATTGGAGGTGGAAAGATGGAGTGAAAAAGATTTTTAGCAATTGGGGCCTGAACATGCGGGTGGTTGAAAGGCGTGCAAGAAATAGAGTGAATTGGAACGATGTGGTATACCAAGGTCGACATGCTGTCAATGATTTGAACCAGGGCATGTGAAGCATCTTGGGTAAACCATGGAAAGTTTTGTGGGGCTTGGCTGTGGAAAGGGAGCTGTGGTTTCAGTGCATTATACATGACAGCTAGAGACTGAGTGTGAACGAATGTGGCCTTTGTAGTCTTTTCCAAGTGCTACCTCGCGCGCGTGCGGGGGTTATTTCATGTTTGGCGGGGTGGCGACAGGAATGAATAAAGGCAGCAAGTAAGAATTATGTAAATGAGTATATATGTATATGTCTATGTATACATATGTATACATTGATATGTATAGGTATGTATATGTGCGTGTGTGGACATGTATGTACATACATGTGTGTGTGGGTGGGTTGGGCCATTGTTTCATCTGTTTCCTTGTGCTACCTCGCTAACGCAGGAGACAGCGTCAAAGTACAACAAAATAAAATAAATATATATATGGCTCTGAGTGAAACGAAGCTCAAGGGTAAAGGGGAAGAGTGGTTTAGGAATGTCTTGGGAGTAAAGTCAGGGGTTAGTGAGAGGACAAGAGCAAGGGAAGGAGTAGCACTACTCCTGAAACAGGAGTGGTGGGAGTATGTAATAGAGTGTAAGAAAGTAAACTCTAGATTGATATGGGTAAAATTGAAAGTGGATGGAGAGAGATGGGTGATTATTGGTGAATATGCACCTTGGCATGAGAAGAAAGATCATGAGAGGCAAGTGTTTTGGTAGCAGCTGAGTGAGTGTGTTAGTAGCTTTGATGCACGATACTGGGTTATAGTGATGGGTGATTTGAATGCAAAGGTGAGTAATGTGGCAGTTGAGGGAATAACTGGTGTACATGGGGTGTTCAGTGTTGTAAATGAAAATGGTGAAGAACTTGTAGATTTATGTGCTGAAGAAGTTTTTATCGAGGATTTAAGGCATGTGTACGTGTAGGAAGAGAGGAAAGTGATTGGTTCTCATTGAATGTTGGTTTGTGGCAGGGGTGTGTGATGTCTCCATGGTTGTTTAATCTGTTTATGGATGGGGTTGTTAGGGGGGTGAAGGCAAGAGTTCTGGAAAGAGGGGCAAGTATGCAGTCTGTTGTGGATGAGAGAGCTTGGGAAGTGAGTCAGTTATTGTTTGCTGATGATACAGTGCTAGTGGCTGATTCAGGTGAGAAATGGCAGAAGCTTGTGACTGAGTTTGGTAAAGTGTATGAAAGAAGAAAGCTGACAGTAAATGTGAATAAGAGCAAGGTTATTAGGTACTGTAGGGTTGAGGGACAAGTCAATTGGGAGGTAAGTTTGAAAGGAGAAAAACTGGAGGAAGTGAAGTGTTTTAGATATCTGAGAGTGGATTAGGCAGTGGATGGAACCATGGGAGTGGAAGTGAATCATAGGGTGGGGGAGGGGGCGAAAGTTCTGGGAGCGTTGAAGAATGTGTGGAAGTTAAGAACATAATCTCGGAAAGCAAAAATGGGTATGTTTGAAGGAATAGTGGTTCCAACAATGTTATGTGGTTGCAAGGCGTGGGCTATAGATAGAGTTGTGCAGAGGAGGGTGGATGTGCTGGAAGTGAGAAGTTTGAGGACAATATGTGGTGTGATGTGGTTTGATTGAGTAAGTAATAATATGGTAAGAGAGATGTGTGGTAATAAAAAGAGTGTGGTTGATAGTGCAGAAGAGGGTGTTTTGAAATGGTTTGGTCACATGGAGAGAATGAGTGAGAAAAGATTGACCAAGAGGATATATGTGTCAGAGGTGGAGGGAACGAGGAGAAGTGGGAGACCAAATTGGAGGTGGAAAGATTGAGTGAAGATTTTGAGTGATTGGGGCCTGAACATGCAGGAAGGTGAAAGGCGTGCAAGGAATAGAGTGAATTGGAACAATGTAGTATACTGGGGTCGACGTGCTGTCAATGGATTGAACCAGGGTGTGTGAAGCATCTGGGGTAAACCATGGAAAGTTCTGTGGGGCCTAGATGTGGAAAGGGAGCTGTGGTTTCAGTGTATTATACATGACAGCTAGAGACTGAGTGTGAACGAATGTGGCCTTTGTTGTCTTTTCCTAGCGCTACCTCGTGCACATGCGAGGGGAGGGGGTTGTTATTTCATGTGTGGCGGGATGGCGATGGGAATGAATAAGGCAGACAGTATGAATTATGTACATGTGTATATGTCTGTGTGTGTATATATATGTACACGTTGAGATGTATAGGTATGTATATTTGCATGTGTGGATGTGTATGTATATACATGTGTTTGTGGGTGGGTTGGGCCATTCTTTCGTCTGTTTCCTTGTGCTACCTCGCTAACGCGGGAGACAGCGACAAAGCAAAATAAATAACTATAAATAATAAGTATAAAGATCTGTGGGGCCCGGATGTGGATTAGGGAGCTGTGGTTTTGGTGCATTACACATGAAAGCTAGAGACTGAGTGTGAATGAATGTGGCCTCTTTTTGTGTGTTTTCCTGGTGCTAGCTTGTTGAAGTGGGGGATAGCAATGCTGTTTCCTGTGGGGACGGGTAGTGGCAGGAATGGATGAGGGTAAGCAAGTATTAATATGTACACATGTATATATATGTATATATCTGTGTGCGTGCATGTATATGGGCATTCATGTATATGTATGCATATAAGAGTGGATGGGGCATTCTTCGTCTGTTTCGCTGATGTGGGAAACAGTGATTGAGTATAATAAAAACAATTTCATTTTTATTATACTTGATCCCAGTTTCCCATGTCAGCGAGACGGCACCAGGAAACAAGCAAAGAACAGCCAAACCACTCATATACACACATACGTAAATGCCCATACACGCACATATACATAACATACATACATATATGTATACACAAAAATATACATTTATACACATGTGCATACACTTGCTTGCCTTCACCCATTGTCAGTGCCACCCCACCCCACAGGAAAGAGCATCTATCTTTCTACAGTAATTTGTTTCTGTATCATATACAGAAATATATGTAAACATTATTATTTATTATTTATTCATTATAATTTGTCGGTGTCTCCCGCGTTAGTGAGGTAGCGCAAGGAAAAAGACAAAAGAATGGCCCAACCCACCCACATATACATGTATATACATACACGTCCACACAGGCACATATACATATCTATACAACTCAACATATACACACAGACATACATGTATACACATGTACATAATTCATACCATCTGCCCTTATTCATTCCCGTCGCCACCCTGCCACACATGAAATGACAACCCCCTCCCCCACATATGCGCGAGGTTGCGCTAGGAAAAGACAAAGGCCACATTTGTTCACCCTCAGTCTCTAGCTGTCATGTATAATGCACTGAAACTATGGCTCCCATTCCACATCCAGGCCCCACAAAACTTTCCATGTTTTATCCCAGATGATTCACATATCCTGGTTCAATCCACTGCACATCGACAACCCTGGTATACCACATCGTTCCAATTCACTCTATTCCTTGCACGCCTTTCACCCTCCTGCATGTTCAGGCCCCGATCACTCAAAATCTTTTTCACTCCATCTTTCCACCTCCAATTTGGTCTTCTACTTCTCCTCGTTCCCTCCACCTCTGACACATATATCCGCTTGGTCAATCTTTCCTCACTCATTCTCTCTATGTGACCAAACCATTTCAAAACACCCTCTTCTGCTCTCTCAACCACACTCTTTTTATTACCACGCATCTCTCTTACCCTTTCATTACTTACTCGATCAAACCACCTCACACCACATACTGTCCTCAAACATCTCATTTCCAGCACATCCACCCTCCTCCGCAAAACTCTGTCTATAGCCCACTCCTCGCAACCATATAACATTGTTGGAACCACTATTCCTTCAAACATACCCATTTTTGCTTTCCAAGATAATGTTCTCGACTTCCACACATTTTCCAACGCTTCCAGAACTTTCACCCCCTCCCCCACCCTATGATTCACTTCCTCTTCCATGGTTCCATCCACTGCCAAATCCACTCCTAGATAGCTAAAACACTTCACTTCCTCCAATTTTTCTCCAATCAAACTTAACTCCCAATTGACTTGTCCCTCAGCCCTACTGTACCTATTAACCTTGCTCTTATTCACATTTACTCTCAGCTTTCTTCTTTCACACACTTTACCAAACTCAGTCACCAGCTTCTGCAGTTTCTCACCCGAATCAGCCACCAGTACAGTATCATCAGCGAACAACAACTGACTCTCTTCCCAAGCCCTCTCATCCAGAACAGACTGCATACTTGCCCCTATCTCCAAAACTCTTGCATACACCTCCCTAACAACCCCATCCATAATCAAATTTATTAACCATGGAAACATAACGCACCCCTGCCACAACTAGCAACTTACCTCCAACACCATATACTCTTAATACCTTCCAGAAAGCATCTCTATCAACCCTATCATATGCCTTCTCCAGATCCATAAAAGCTACATACAAATCCATCTGTTTTTCTAAGTATTTCTCACATATATTCTTTAAAGCAAACACCTGATCCACACATCCTCTGCCACTTCTGAAACCACACTGCTCTTCCCCAGTCTGATGTTCTGTACAAGCCTTTACCCTCTCCATCACTACCCTCCCATATAATTTCCCAGGAATACTTAACAAACTTATATGCCTGTAATTTGAACCCTTACCTTTATCCCCTTTGCCTTTGTACAATGGCACTATGCATGCATTCCACCAATCCTCAAGCACTTCACCATGAACCATACATACACTGAATATCCTTACTAACCAATCAACAACACAGTGACCCCCTTTTTATAAATTCCACTGCAATACTATCCAAATCCGCCGCCTTGCCAGCTTTCATCTGCAAAGCTTTCACCACCTCTTCTCTGTTTACGAAACCATTCTCCCTTACCCTCCCACTTCACACACCACCTCAACCAAAACACCCTATATCTGCCACTCTCATCATTAAACATTCAACAAACCTTCAAAATACTCACTCAATCTCCTTCTCACTTCACCACTACTTGTTATTACCTCCCCATTAGCCCCCTTCACTAATGTTCCCATTTGTTCTCTTGTCGTACACACTTTATTTACCTCCTTACAATCCTTCCAAAACATCTTTTTATTCTCCCTAAAATTTAACAATACTCTCTCACCCCAACTCTCATTTGTCCTCTTTTTCACCTCTTGCACCTTTCTCTTGAATTCCTGCCACTTTCTTTTTTACATCTCCCAGTCATTTGCACTACTTCCCTGCAAAAATCATCGAAATGCCTCTCCCTTCTCTTTCACTAACAGTCTTACTTCATCCCACCACTCACTACCCTTTCTAGTCTGCCCAACTTTCTCATGCCACAAGCATCTCTTGCGCAAGCCATCACTGCTTCCCTAAATACATCCCATTTCTCCCCCACTCCCCTCACATCATTTGCTCTCACCTTTTGCCATTCTGCACTCAATCTCTCCTGGTACTTCCTCATACAAGTCTCCTTTCCAAGCTCACTTTCTCTTACCACTCTCTTCACCCCAACATTCTCTCTTCTTTTCTGAAAACCTCTACAAATCTTCACCTTCACCTCAGCAAGGTAATAATCAGACATCCCTTCAGTTGCCCCTCTCAGCACATTAACATCCAAAAGTCTCTCTTTCACATGTCTATCAATTAACACATAATCAAATAATGCTCTCTGGCCATCTGTCCTACTTACATACGAATACTTATGTATATCTCTTTTTAAACCAGGTATTCCCAATTACCAGTCCTTTTTCAGCACATAAATCTACATGCTCTTCACCATTTCCATTTACAACACTGAACACCCCATGTACACCAATTATACCCTCAACTGCCACATTACTCACCTTTGCATTTAAATCACCCATCAGTATAACATGGTCTCGTGCATCAAAGCTGCTAACACACACACTCAGTTGCAAGTGGATGTGTCTTTCCTTCTCTGTTGATGAGATTCAATTTCAGTAAGTGTGAGGTCATTATGATGGAAGAGACTGAAAGAAGTCCTTAGTGCAATTACTATCAAAAGGAAACTACATTACAAAAAATCTGAGTACAAAATTCATAAGGGATGATATGCCTAATCCATTGCTAGGAAAACTGTGAGAGGCAAACTGTCTGCTGACAAATAAAAGAATTGTATGCATGTATATGTATGGATAAGAACCTGTCTGATAAATTATTCACTAAAAACATCAGACCAAAACTGGATTATGCCTCAAACATCTTGTCACCACACCTAAAAAAGCAGCAAGATTAGACTGAAAAGGTCCAGGAAAAGGCCAGTTAAGATACTTAATGAATTTAGAGTACTAAGCTAATTGAGAGGTTAAGGGCGAGTTATTGAATTTAGAGTACTGAGCTTATTGATAGGTTAAGGGCGATAAAGCTGTCCACCATGGGGGCAAAGAGAGAGGATATTACTTAATAAGAGACTTCACATTTTGAAATCAGTTGGATGATACTAATAATGAACAGTGTTTCCAGAAACAGAGTACCAGAAAAACCAGAGGCTATGACAAAAAGCTGGGCAGTAATTAGTAAGAATGGATGATTAGAAGGACTAATATATGTTAGGGTGGTGGATGACTGGAATGCTCTAACCAAGGATACAGCAAATGCTGGTAGTTTACAAAAGTTAAAATGCTACTTGATGGCATATCAAGTCTAACAGTGTTGAACTTTCTCCATGTAACTTATAAATAAGTAATTACAAACAGGTAATTAGATTCAGTACACATTCTAAAATCATAATGCAGGGTAAAGTTAGACTGTAATCTAATAACAAGGACACATATATTTATTAATGTGATTATGAAAATAATTCTAACAATTTTCAAATTCATTTTAATATATAAATCTGAGAGTAATTAGTTCTGATTACTCACAGAAATTTCAGCTATATACAAATGATCTACATCCTTAAGTGCTTTTCACCACAGTAACACCTAACAGTCAAAATATGTATTCAGCTTATCAACAGGAGAATATCATTAGAACAACTCTATTAAAATATAGGTTTTTAACTAGTAAGGGAAAAATTTGTTTGAAATTTTAAACAAAGTACATTACAAATAAAAAAAAATAATCTACATTCCTATACTGCACAATCAAGGTAGTTCATATATAAATCCTTTACAATATCATGAAACAGGTACACCACCAATTTTACGGCACTCTTGGTTCCAAAGCCCTGCCGGATTAACCATTTTGCTGGACCAACTGTGGTCAAGTAATAATAATTCATCAGCACACCTCCAACCCACTAATTATACATCTCCCATGTATCTAAAGTATACCATGGACCGCTAGAAATTTGAATTAAACAAATATTAAATATCTGAGCACCCTAAGATGGTAAGTCTGTCCTTAGATCGTTTGAATCCTGTGGGGTCTTCTTCGTCTTCTGTTATTAGTGTTTTCCTAGGTGTGCATTGCCAGAATAATGCAGTCTCATCTGCATTATACACTTGCTCAAGACTGAGGTGCTCGTCAGCTATGAGTTTCGCAAATTCGTCCACACACCCGACATCTTCGTGGTTTGCAAACTGCTTTTCTCCGCACACTTTATTCATGAAAATTCCATGATGCTTCTTGAATCTTCGAAGCCATCCTTCACTGTAGTCATCCTCATGTTGTACTTTAAGGTCTTTATGGAACAACTTAGCCCGGTCCATTACATGCTACCTGACAACCCCACTCCATCACTCCAACGCTGTCGAAACCATTCCATCATCACTCGATCGTGCTCAGTTCTCTTACCATTTTTCATAGTTTTTCTAATCGTCATTTGCTTCTTGGAATCGCTGTTTGCATAGAATTTCAATATTTTCTCCCTTTGCTTCTTTATATCATAAACAGTTGATGAACCAATACTATAGATGTCACACAGCTTACACAACAAAACACCATGGTCCATTTTTCAACAGGTCTACTTTATCTTTGATCAATATGGACTGATGTTTACATCTGACACTCTCATATGTCTTAAAAGCCATAGCTAGGGTTAAATTTAAGCAAAATAAGCTAAGACTCTCACAGAACTGCAGTATCATCACCAACAAGTGCAGTGTAAAGAATGTAAATAAGCGCACCCTACACACAATTCCATCTGTGGCCACCCAGTAAACTAATCTGGTGGCCGTGGTAATTTCAAGTGCCCTCACATAATTTTGTCTGGATTAAAGGAGGTGCTGAACCATCCGTTGCCAGAAATTTGGTGGTGTACCTGTACAGTAAACTCCCACAATTCATATTATCAGAGTGTATTATATGTTGTACATGTGTAAGTGCAAAAATATAAACAACTGTATGCTGAAAACTGCAAACACCCAAAGCATTTGTCAGAGGAAATTTTGGTTACTGCAGCTGTAGTGCTGTAAGCTAACAAACTAAAACTAAATGGTCTTTTTTAAAAGTAAACTCTCTTACAGCTGAACAAAACTCAACACATCCAGTTAGTCAAAGGAAAAATACTTTTGTTATTTAACCACTTGCAAAATAAAAAGTGCTTACTGAAATCTAACATGCCCAGCACATTAAGTCATGTCCAACACATACAAAGAAAAGTAGAATTTGTGCAAGTAATGGCAACATTACTAATCTAAGCAGTGTCCAGTAATGCTCACAAACAAAACAGAAATCTTACTTTGATGCATGACCAATCTTAATTACCATGATATACAGATGCTCCCTGACCTACAAGTTACAATGATGTAATAACGATACGCATTCAGTAGAAACTGCACTTCAAATTTTGGTCTAACTGTAGGCTAATGTAACTGTTCTGAGAACTTTTAAGGTAGGCTAGGCTAAGCTATGATGTTCAGTAGGTTAGAAGTACAGAATTAAATATATTTTCGACTTAGGATATTTTCAACTTAAGATGGGTTTATTGGAATATAACCCCATCATAAGTCTAAGAGCATCTGTAATGTTGGATGACAAAATATTCTAATTAAAGAAAGATCAAGCACTGATTGCACATGCAACTTCAAGTAATAGATTATTAACTGGATAAGCGATATATGTGAAAATTTCATATAAAAAAATGTACATTCAATGTTTAACTAAGTGGATATTTTCATAGTAACATAATGCACGAGCATCTCATGATGCCTGTATGTTAATGATGACATTGTATGAAAATACAGTTTTCAAAAATGTTCTAACACACTATGGACTTCTTTTGGTAAAATCTTAGTAATTTATTCACTTGCTATAAATGTTATGTATCTTAGTAAACATTTATCATGCGAAATGTTAGATAAAAATGTGCAAAACATAAAATTTTCAAAATCCAGTTAGGCTCTGTAAATTCTCTAAAATGCTTATTCCTGTGCAATAAAACTGAATAAAGAAGCAATATGTGTCTAGACAGTTAGAGGATATTTTCAACACAAGGCAAAATTATAAGCACTGTTTCATCGACCGCTTTCTTCATGAGTGGATTAAATGTGTCAATGAAAGAAAAAAGTCCTCTGACCTATTACCATCCAGATGTTAAGATTAACTACACCTACTTATTATTTACCAAATGAACAGCAGTTTTTTTGACAGCATTCCAACAAACATCATATCTAAATATGAGCTTTAATACATACATCCTCTGTTTACCTAATACTGACCATCAATCTTTCTTCCATTATCAACTACAATATCAGACATCCATCCAAATTTGTGCAAATCCAGAATTTTGTTTTATGAACTTTGGGAGTTGGGAGTTTATCTGTTTCATACCATACTTTAGTTATAACAAAGATATAGTACCTCATACTCGTGTATAGCCCGATTTCATGCATGTCGACCCCAACTTTCAGCCAAAAAGTCCTATATTTTTTTCATATATCTCAGGTGTAAGTCGATCCACATTTCTGAGAGATATCCCAAGCATACTAGTAACTACTGTATGCTCCATACTCCAAACCCCAAACCCATCATAATGTGGGATCACTGTGGAAATGTGCATCTTGACTCCAAAGCCATTATTTTCATTCATTAATATGTGTACCAATAATACATTCAAGTGGTGTTACTGCATGAGGTTTATTTAGTGTAAGGGATTTATAGCTTCAAAGTGGCATATGGGGTGAACAGATTTTGCTCATGTACACAAGAAGAAAAGTTCTAGCCTACAGAGTGAGCTACATGGCATGGTGTAACAAGTCAGCCTGATACTGATGTGGCTTGCTCGTAAGGCCAATCAACTTCTGCACTGGGTAGTTTCTTTAACTTTATTGTCTTTCCTTGGCTTTTGTCAAGTTCTAGTTTTATTTTTCAAATCTGAGATATACAACAAAATTTTGTTAATCTCATTAAGAGTTTAGTGTGGTAATTATTAGTCCCTTTCTTATGATACATCACAGGTCTACTGAACCTAGGACCAAGATTTTAACTCCTCAAATATATTACTCCTGTATGGGGCAATCCCTTCCCCATGTTTTGCATAACAATTTGGTCATAAGAACTCGACCTACACACGAGTATGCATAGTAATATGAAGAAGTGCTATTTATAGGTGCCATTCAATAATCACTTCCTTACAAAATGCTAAAGCGATACAGGTAACTGTCACATGATTACCCCCACCTCTAATTACAATCTGGTAAAGACATTCCTATGAGCACTACAGTGGAGAATAGTACACTACAAAGGTTTTGTGCAAGATACTACATGATGGTACACTGTCGTGGCCTTGATGTTAACCCTACAGCTGCCATTACTGCAGAGGTGAAGACTTCCTGCACTCCCTCTTGTGTCTTGGCAGAGCACTCCACATATTTGGAAAGGCGAGCTTTCTTGCATAATTTCTTGCCATCTCTTGGGTTTAGAACATTTAAGTTCCTTACATCTTTCTTTGTACCTAGTTAGAAAAGTATTTTGAATATCTTCAATGAATGCCTATAGTGTATTCTGACAAAATTTTACATTCTTACATGGTCTTATGTATTGTAGTAAAATCACAGTAGTTAGTTAAGCCAAAATTCTTATAAGAAGGAAATCAAAATTAATTACTGGTAAATACCAACCAACTAGAACAACTGGTGCTTTAGGGCAGTGTTGCTGGAGCTCTGGGAGCCACTTCGATGTAACATTCTCAAAGCTTGCTCGGTTATCCAGTGCAAAACAGACTATGAAAACATGTGTCTGTTGGATAAAAAGGAGTTTTGAAGAATGACAAACAATATGTCAGCAGGGCAGTGTCCTGCAACCTGTGAGAGATTCTCTAAGATCCATAGAATGACAGACTTATAATATTTTGTTAGACTGACAGTGTCCATATACCTTACACAATTTGAGATAAATCTAGAATATGGCAAAGAGCCAAACTTCTAACCTATAAACCCTACTTTATGGGGTGGTTTATGCCTCTTTACTAACCACCTTTCAATAGGTGCTGCATTTCAGCTTGGTTCAGGTCTCCCCTGCAGATCAACAACCTCCACTAATACTAATGATGACAACGTCACCCCACCAGCTGACTAGCCAGTTACTCTGATTGCCTCATAAGTATCGTAAGGATGTGTCACTCTTCCCACAGAAAAGAGTAAACTGGAATATTGCTCGCAAGACACAACCCCAAAAGAATAAGTCTTTTATTCTTCTAAACTCATCTTTCCACAGTCAGTCTGTCCTATGAGCTGTGGGAGCATACCAGTATGGATGGAGAGGGTTATTGAAATATATTTTAACCAAGAGAAAACTACTGCAAAAACAGTTAACTTAAATATTAATTTAATTATATCTTGTAGCACATTACAAACCTCTGTCGAGAAGGAGGTAAACTAGCAATTTGCAAGGCTGACCTCATTGTATGGGATAATGAAACATTTAACCCTCTGGATGCATCAAAAGGGTTCAAGGTCATTCTCAAAAAATGCAACTTCTCCATAGAAAAATTAAATATCGTGATATCTTTATACCAATACCAATGTAAAAAAAGTACAGTTTCCATACATGGTATGTGAATTTCTTGCTTTTCATATTAGATAGTGGAAAATAGGATACTAATAAAATTATTTTAAGGATGTTAATAAAGTGATTTTGAAAAATTCATAATAGTGCAGTTGATAATAACGGCCAAAACTAATTCAAGAGTATGGTTATAACATTTTTAAATCATTCCTGACACTGTAATTCAAAATATCTGCAACCTTTCTATATTTCAATTTTGGTGAAAGTTCACATAAAAATGTGAATTAGGTTGTGCTAAAATCTGTTAATTTATATAAGGTATCTATCTTTACTTTTACTTTTGTAAACAATCATTAACAGTCACTGTCTTACGTACATATAACACTGGTAGGTTTGCGGCAGGGGTGTGTGATGTCTCCATGGTTGTTTAATTTGTTTATGGATGGGGTTGTTAGGGAGGTAAATGCAAGAGTTTTGGAAAGAGGGGCAAGTATGAAGTCTGTTGGGGATGAGAGAGCTTGGGAAGTGAGTCAGTTGTTGTTCGCTGATGATACAGCGCTGGTGGCTGATTCATGTGAGAAACTGCAGAAGCTGGTGACTGAGTTTGGTAAAGTGTGTGGAAGAAGAAAGTTAAGAGTAAATGTGAATAAGAGCAAGGTTATTAGGTACAGTAGGGTTGAGGGTCAAGTCAATTGGGAGGTGAGTTTGAATGGAGAAAAACTGGAGGAAGTGAAGTGTTTTAGATATCTGGGAGTGGATCTGGCAGCGGATGGAACCATGGAAGCGGAAGTGGATCATAGGGTGGGGGAGGGGGCGAAAATTCTGGGGGCCTTGAAGAATGTGTGGAAGTCGAGAACATTATCTCGGAAAGCAAAAATGGGTATGTTTGAAGGAATAGTGGTTCCAACAATGTTGTATGGTTGCGAGGCGTGGGCTATGGAGAGAGTTGTGCGCAGGAGGATGGATGTGCTGGAAATGAGATGTTTGAGGACAATGTGTGGTGTGAGGTGGTTTGATCGAGTGAGTAACGAAAGGGTAAGAGAGATGTGTGGAAATAAAAAGAGCGTGGTTGAGAGAGCAGAAGAGGGTGTTTTGAAGTGGTTTGGGCACATGGAGAGAATGAGTGAGGAAAGATTGACCAAGAGGATATATGTGTCGGAGGTGGAGGGAACGAGGAGAAGAGAAAGACCAAATTGGAGGTGGAAAGATGGAGTGAAAAAGATTTTGTGTGATCGGGGCCTGAACATGCAGGAGGGTGAAAGGAGGGCAAGGAATAGAGTGAATTGGAGCGATGTGGTATACCGGGGTTGACGTGCTGTCAGTGGATTGAATCAAGGCATGTGAAGCGTCTGGGGTAAACCATGGAAAGCTGTGTAGGTATGTATATTTGCGTGTGTGGACGTATGTATATACATGTGTATGGGGGGGGGGTTGGGCCATTTCTTTCGTCTGTTTCCTTGCGCTACCTTGCAAACGCGGGAGACAGCGACAAAGTATAATAAAATAAATATAAATATATGTATATGTCTGTGTATGTATATGTATGTATACACTGAACTGTATAGGTATGTATATGTGCCTGTGTGGGCATTTATGTATATACATGTGTATGTGGGTGGATTGGGCCATTGTTTCATCTGTTTCCTTGCGCTACCTCGTTAACATGGGAGACAGCAACAAAGTATAATAAAATAATAAAATAAACATATCATTATTATTATCAAATGGGTATGTTTGAAGGAATAGTGGTTCCAACAATGTTGTATGGTTGCGAGGCGTGGGCTATGGATAGAGTTGTGCGCAGGAGGATGGATGTGCTGGAAATGAGATGTTTGAGGACAATGTGTGGTGTGAGGTGGTTTGATCGAGTAAGTAACATAAGGGTAAGAGAGATGTGTGGAAATAAAAAGATACACTGACAACAAAGATCCAAGGTCCAAGTGAGATGGTCTAAGCATTAACTACTTATATATATATATGAAAAAAAAAAAAGTCTCCTTAAAAGCAGAGGAACTTTCACCCCCTCCCCCACCCTATGATTCACTTCCACTTCCATGGTTCCATCCGCTGCCAAATCCACTCCCAAATCCTCTAAACTTACCATGCCTATTTCAGCGAGAAAAGTCAGGTTATTGAATCAAGTTACATGCCAGTCAAATTTCAAGTCAATCAGGCCCAAAATGAAGGAAAGGTGCCTAACCGTGACTGTCAGGAGGAAGAAAAAAGTGAGCAACATAATAATTACCCCAGGATATGAAAGTGGACGGAGACGCTCATACTCTTCTTGACCAGCAGTATCCCATAACATCATGGAATAAGACCGTCCCTCCACTGAATGAGTTCCAGCATAATTATCAAAGACTGTTGGTACATATTCCTGGAAATAATATCAAAGAAAACAATACATTATACATTCATAAATATATGTGCACAAACTTTTACAAAAATTTACATCAATGGTCATAAAAGATCTAAAAATAATGATGCATTTTGAAAATGCAGATCAAAAGAGGATTACCCATTAAAGTAATAAGCATGATCAGTAAATCATCCCTTTATTCAGTGGAAGAGTTTGATCAATGAGGTCGAACTTCCATTTCAAGATTTGTAGTGGTTCAGATGCAAAATACTATTTTAATAATAAAAGACCCCAAATATCTTACTAGATGAACAGTATAAAAGTCATTTTACAGAGAAAAATATCTATAAGATAATGAACTGTAATACACACATAAGAATAAGAGGGAAAAGATAGGGTGCAAGGTAGGTACCTATGAATACCTACAAGATTTAGCCAGACTGGCAGGGTTAGTGCAATGCACTCACCGCACGTTTTACGTGAAATGTGAGACTTCTTCTCAGCTACCGCCTACATTATATAATTATTGATTCTGGGTTTATCTGGGTTTTCTTTAGATATTTCTTTACTTTTTTCAGTGATGTTTCTTATTCATCCTGACAGCACGGCTTCCTGGCTAGGTGGTTGTACTTCCAGAGTATGTAGTTGCCTGCTACCTACTACCAGTGTATATTACCTATTTGTAAATGCATATTTGTACTGAATGGGGAGGGTGTTCTACTCTCATTGGATCCCATCTACTGAACTATCCTGCAACCTTTAAACTTATGTAAGATGTCCATTCACTATCATAAGTAAGTATATCCCATCATCCACAGCTCTTATACTTCTTTACATATTTTCTAAGATTTTTTGCTTAATTTCATATTAAGAACTCAGGTTGTTCTATCCTTGCATCTTTCGAAGAACTGTTCTTGATGATATCAAGCTGGTTTAAAAAGTTAGACTTTGATCAGGTCACCCCTTCCTCTCCTCTCTTTCAGGGTGGACAAATCTAAAGCCTCAAACCTTTCCCTGTAACTCAGTTTACTTAATTCTTATATATCTTTGTTGTCTTCCTTTAGGCCTTCTCTATTAGTTCTACATAGTACTTCTTTAAATGAAGTGATTGGACAGAAACACATTCTGGTTTTGGTCTAACACAGGATGTGAATAGTTTGCTTAATATTTCATCCATGTGCTTGAATGCAATTCTAAGGTGTTACTGGACTCCAACTACTTAAGGTAACAGGGCAAGTGAAAAGTCACCTCTGGCAAGGCTATATCATCAGTTGATAAAACTGAGTAGAGTCTAAAAAAGAACTTCTCACTTCAGAAGAGTCCATCCTGTCCCTGCCACTGACTGTAGCATGGCCTTGGAGCTTCAGGAGCCCCTGAAACAAAACTAGGATAACATAGTCCTTTTCAGAAGGATCCTGGGATACTTCTACATACAATATAAGCAATTCTAATATTTGCAAGACAGTTTGTCCTTTTTACTATTCTCCTAAGGTGGAACCCTAGCATGTGTGTAAGCATATGAAATTACCTGTTAGTACTGTATGAGTAAAGAGTTTTACATTCATGGGATCCCATGTCTTGAACACTACTACTGTATAACCTTTCAAACATATGTATTCTGTCCACATTTGTCACATCTTTTTTCAGTTTATTCCATTCATCTACTACTCTTATACTATACAGCTACTTCTTTCCATCTTTTTTTACATATTTTGAAGAAATGTTCAGTCTACATCATCAATTTTGGTCTAAAAAATTAAAGTCTGTGACCAGGTCACCTCTTACTTCTCTCTCTTCTATGGTGGGCAAAGGGTTCTAGCCTTTTCCAGTTACTGTGCTTGCTAAGCTGATAGCTCTTTGCATTTCTTTAGGTTTAGCAGCCACACAGGAGATCAATATTCTAATGCTGGTCTAAGTACAGTATCAACAGCTTGCTAAATATTTCCTCATCCATATACTTGAAAGCTGTTTTAGAATTTACCAGAAGACAGTTTATCTCTTACTCATTATCTTAATGTGGGACTCGGCTAGTGACAACTTAGTGATGTTATTCTCTTAATGTGGGACTCTGGCTAGTAACAGCTTAGTGATGTTGTTAATTCCCAAGTCCCTCTCACACACAAAATCCTAAAGCTTATTTCCTGCTTGAAAATAATCATATTGAGGCCTTCTTTATCTCTGTTTCATCCTCATTACTTTATGTGTAGGAAATATACTGTTTTTGGTGTTAATGCTAAGACATACTAGCTACAATATCCCAGCTGCTAACATAAGTGGCAAATACTGAACTTGGACCCACTACTCACCTCCGGGAACTCGCCGGTGGTGTATGAGATGAGCAGGCAGGTCTTACCCACAGTGCCATCCCCCACCACTGTAATCTTGAGTGGCCGCTGGTTCCCTCCGTCACCCATTTCCTTTATCTTGTTTCCTGTGTAAGACCAGCCATCAACAAACAGATCAACCTTTTCATTCACTGATTACAGAAGACAGAGATCTGTATATATTGGTGGAGACTGTGTATAACATGTCTAGCTTACATCACACAATGATAATATGCCAATGAGTGCCAAATGAAGAGAAAACAAATAAACATTTTACATATATATAGTGATATACACATTATTATTATCATTATTACTATTATTGTTACTATAGAACTCTACAGACTCCTTCTTTTGGGGTTCATGCAACTTTAAGACTTCACTACAATTAGGTAAATGATAATAATCATTTGGAGTGAGCAGTTCTTCGAGAAGACTGTGCTCCAATGATACAACCTCAATGAAGGTAACTTATCACTCACAGTGTATTCAAAAGTAGGCAGAGCCCAATAACACACACACACACATACACACAGGATCATATAAGGGAAATGCACCTCATGTTATTGGAGATCTATAAACTAGGCTTATGAAAGAGATATGCTCTCATCTGTTCTGCCCAGAGGGATACATGAGGCAAAAAAGGAGACAGAAGATAAGGAGGAGGATTAGCAAGGAGGAGGATTAGCCCTATTAACAAAAGAGGACCTAAAGTTTTAAGAAATGGTAGAAGATGTCACATTCAGACAATACAGAATGGGAAGTGACTGTAGAGAAGAAAAGCATAGTAGTGTGATTAATATATGATACTCCTAAGAATTGCAATGAACCACAACAATTATGCGATAATAACAATGAAGGTTATTAGGTTTAGCAGGGTTGAGGGATAACTTAATTGGGATGTAAGTTTAAATGGAGAAAGGTTGCGGAATAAAAGTGTTTAGATGTCTGGGAGCAGACCTGGCAGTGAACAGAACCCTGGAAGCGGATGTGAGTCACATGTTGGAGGAAGGGGCCAAAGTTCTGGGAGTAATGAAGTACGTGTGGAAAGAGAAAATGTTATCTTAGAGAGCAAAAAATGGGTATGTTTGCAGGAAAAGTAGTTCCTACAATATTATATGGTTGCGAAGCATGGGCTATAGATAGGGTTGTAAGGAGGATGGTGGATGTGTTGGAAATGAAGTGTTTGAGGACAATGTGTGGTGTGAGGGGGGGTTTGATCGAGTAAGTAATGAAATGGTAAGAGAGATGTGTGGTAATAAAGAGCGTGGCTGAGAGAGCAGAAGAGGTTGAAGTGGTTTGGACATATAGAAAGAATAAGTGAGGAAAGGTTGACAAAGAGGATATATCAGAGGTGGTGGGAACAAGGAGAAGCAGGATACCAAATTGGAGGTGGAACAATGGAGTGAAAAAGATTTTGTGTGGTCGAGGCCTGAACATACAAGAGGGAAAGAGGTACGCAAGGAATAAAATGAATAAGAACAATATGGTATACCGGGGTTGACATGCTGTTAATGGAGTTAACCAAGGCATGTGAAATGTCTGGGGGGCCTGGATGCAGATAGGTAGCTAAGGTTTTGGTGCATTACACATGACAGCTAGAGACAATGAATGGAGGTGGCCTTCTTTGTACGTTTTCCTGGTGCTACCTTGCTGAAGCGAGGGGCAGTAATGCTGTATCCTGTAGGGTGGGGTAGCACCGGGTATGGATTGGAGGCAAGTATGAATATGTACAAGTGTACATGTCTGTGTAAGTATGTGTATATGTGTATATGAAAGAAGAAAGCTGAGAGTAAATGTGAATAAGAGCAAGGTTATTAGGTACAGTAGGGTTGAGGGACAAGTCAATTGGGAGGTAAGTTTGAATGGAGAAAAACTGGAAGACGTGAAGTGTTTTAGATATCTGGGAGTGGATTTGGCAGTGGATGGAACCATGGAAGAGGAAGTGAATCATAGGGTGGGGGAGGGGGTGAAAGTTCTGGGAGTGTTGAAGAATGTGTGGAAGTCAAGAACATTATCTCGGAAAGCAAAAATGGGTATGTTTGAAGGAATAGTGGTTCCAACAATGTTATATGATTGCAAGGCATGGGCTATAGATAGAGTTGTGCAGAGGAGGGTGGATGTGCTCCACAAAACTTTCCATGGTTTACCCTAGACGCTTCACATGCCCTGGTTCAATCCACTGACAGCACGTCGACCCCAGTATACCACATTGTTCCAATTCACTCTATTCCTTGCATACCTTTCAGTCTCCTGCATGTTCAGCCCCCGATCACTAAAAATGTTTTTCCACTCCATCTTTCCACCTCTAATTTGGTCTCCCACTTCTCGTTCCCTCCACCTCTAACACATACATCCTCTTTGTCAATCTTTCCTCACTCATTCTCTCCATGTGACTAAACCATTTCAAAACACCCTCTTCTGCTCTCTCAACCACACTCTTTTCATTAACACACATCTCTCTTACCCTTTCATTAATTACTCATTCAAACCACCTCACACCACATACTTTCCTCAAACATCTAATTTCCAACACATCCACCCTCCTCCACACAACTCTATCTATAGCCCATGCCTTGCAACCATATAACATTGTTGGAACCACTATTCCTTCAAACATACCCATTTTTGCTTTCCGAGATAACGTTCTCACCAACCACACATTTTTCAATGCTCCCAGGACTTTTTCCCCCTCCCCCACCCTGTGACTCACTTCTGCTTCCATGGTTCCATCTGCTGCCAAATACACTCCCAGATATCTAAAACACTTCACTTCCTCCAGTTTTTCTCCATTCAAACTTACCTCCCAATTGACTTGTCCCTCAACCCTACCGTATCTAATAACCTTGCTCTTATTCACATTTATATATATTATATTTATATATATATATCATATTTTCTTTAATATCTATATTTTGCTTTGTCGCTGTCTCCCGCATTTGCGAGGTAGCCCAAGGAAACAGACGAAAGAAATGGCCCAACCCACCCCCATACACATGTATGTACATACACGTCCACACACGCAAATATACATACCTATACATCTCAATGTACACATATATATACACACACAGACACATACATATATACCCATGCACACAATTCACACTGTCTGCCTTTATTCATTCCCATCGCCACCTCGCCACACATGGAATACCATCCCCCTCCCCCCTCATGTGTGCGAGGTAGAGCTAGGAAAAGACAACAAAGGCCCCATTCGTTCACACTCAGTCTCTAGCTGTCATGCAATAATGCCCGAAACCACAGCTCCCTTTCCACATCCAGGCCCAACACAACTTTCCATGGTTTACCCCAGACGCTTCACATGCCCTGATTCAATCCACTGACAGCACGTCAACCCCGGTATACCACATCGATCCAATTCACTCTATTCCTTGCCCGCCTTTCACCCTCCTGCATGTTCAGGCCCCGATCACTCAAAATCTTTTTCACTCCATCTTTCCACCTCCAATTTGGTCTCCCACTTCTCCTCGTTCCCTCCACCTCCGACACATATATCCTCTTGGTCAATCTTTCCTCACTCATTCTCTCCATGAGCCCAAACCATTTCAAAACACCCTCTTCTGCTCTCTCAACCACGCTCTTTTTATTTCCACACATCTCTCTTACCCTTACATTACTTACTTGATCAAACCACCTCACACCACACATTGTCCTCAAACATCTCATTTCCAGCACATCCACCCTCCTGTGCACAACTCTATCCATAGCCCACGCCTCGCAACCATACAACATTGTTGGAACCACTATTCCTTCAAACATACCCATTTTTGCTCTCCGAGATAATGTTCTCGACTTCCACACATTCTTCAAGGCTCCCAGGATTTTCGCCCCCTCCCCCACCCTATGATCCACTTCCAGTCCATGGTTCCATCCGCTGCCAGATCCACTCCCAGATATCTAAAATACTTTACTTCCTCCAGTTTTTCTCCATTCAAACTTACCTCCCAATTGACTTGACCCTCAACCCTACTGTACCTAATAACCTTGCTCTTATTCACATTTACTCTTAACTTTCTTCTTTCACACACTTTACCAAACTCAGTCACCAGCTTCTGCAGTTTCTCACATGAATCAGCCACCAGCACTGTATCATCAGCGAACAACAACTGACTCACTTCCCATGCTCTCTCATCCCCAACAGACTTCATACTTGCCCCTCTTTCCAAAACTCTTGCATTCACCTCCCTAACAACCCCATCCATAAACAAATTAAACAACCATGGAGACATCACACACCCCTGCCACTTATATATTTCTTTCATACTATTCGCCATTTCCCACGTTAGTGAGGTAGCATTAAGAACAGAGGACTGGGCCTTTGAGGGAATATCCTCACCTGGCCCCCTTCTCTGTTTCTTTTGGAAAATTGAAAAAAACGAGAGGGGAGGATTTCCAGCCACCTGCTCCCTCCCCTTTTAGTCACCTTCTACGACACGCAGGGAATACATGGGAAGGATTCTTTCTCCCCTATCCCCAAGGATAGGGAGGTGAATGCAAGAGTTTTGGAAAGAGGGGCAAGTATGAAGTCTGTTGGGGATGAGAGAGCTTGGGAAGTGAGTCAATTGTTGTTCGCTGATGATACAGCGCTGGTGGCTGATTCATGTGAGAAACTGCAGAAGCTGGTGACTGAGTTTGGTAAAGTGTGTGAAAGAAGAAAGTTAAGAGTAAATGTGAATAAGAGCAAGGTTATTAGGTACAGTAGGGTTGAGGGTCAATTCAATTGGGAGGTGAGTTTGAATGGAGAAAAACTGGAGGAAGTGAAGTGTTTTAGATATCTGGGAGTGGATCTGGCAGCGGATGGAACCATGGAAGCGGAAGTGGATCATAGGGTGGGGGAGGGGGCGAAAATTCTGGGAGCCTTGAAGAATGTGTGGAAGTCGAGAACATTATCTCGGAAAGCAAAAATGGGTATGTTTGAAGGAATAGTGGTTCCAACAATGTTGTATGGTTGCGAGGCGTGGACTATGGATAGAGTTGTGCGCAGGAGGATGGATGTGCTGGAAATGAGATGTTTGAGGACAATGTGTGGTGTGAGGTGGTTTGATCGAGTAAGTAACGTAAGGGTAAGAGAGATGTGTGGAAATAAAAAGAGCGTGGTTGAGAGAGCAGAAGAGGGTGTTTTGAAATGGTTTGGTCACATGGAGAGAATGAGTGAGGAAAGATTGACCAAGAGGATATATGTGTCGGAGGTGGAGGGAACGAGGAGAAGAGGGAGACCAAATTGGAGGTGGAAAGATGGAGTGAAAAAGATTTTGTGTGATCGGGGCCTGAACATGCAGGAGGGTGAAAGGAGGGCAAAGAATAGAGTGAATTGGAGCGATGTGGTATACCGGGGTTGACGTGCTGTCAGTGGATTGAATCAAGGCATGTGTATGGGGGTGGGTTGGGCCATTTCTTTCGTCTGTTTCCTTGCGCTACCCCGCAAACGCGGGAGACAGCGGCAAAAAAAAAAAAAAAATATATATATATATATATATATATATATATATATATTTTTTTTTCATACTATTCGCCATTTCCCGTGTAGCGAGGCAGCATCAAGAACAGAGGACTGGGCCCTTGAGGGAATACCTTCACCTAGCCCCCTTCTCTGTTCCTTCTTTTGGAAAATTAAAAAAAAAAATGAGAGGGGAGGATTTCCAGCCCCCCTCTCCCTTCCCTTTTAGTCGCCTTCTACGACACGCAGGGAACAGGAACAGAGAAGGGGGCCAGGTGAGGATATTCCCTCAAAGGCCCATTTCTCTGTTCTTAACGCTACCTCGCTAACGCGGGAAATGGCGAATAGTTTGAAAGAAAAAGAATTATATATATATATATATATATATATATATATATATATATATATATATATATATATATATATGTGTGTGTGTGTGTGTGTGTGTGTGTGTGTGTGTGTATTCCTATGAGTCTATGGGGAAATGAAACACAATAAATTCATTCCCTGTGGATTCATTGGAATATACTTGATTACATGCTCAGTTGTGATCTTTTCCAACATGTTCATTCCCCGTGGATTCACTGGAATATACTTGATTACATGCTCAATTGTGATCCTTTCCAACATGTATGTGTATGTATACGTACATGTATGGGCATCTATGTATACATGTGTATATGAGTGGATGGGTAGTTCATCTTTTTTCTGGCGCCACCTTGCTGATGTGGGAAATGGTAATCAAGTATAATAAAATATATCAATTATAAACAATGAAGGTACATCTGGGATGGTCCATGAATCAATGAAACACTTTCTTTGAGATGGTACAGTAACAAAGACAAGACCGGTAGAATATGGATTCTCACAATGATAGGGGAAGCATGGATACAAGTTTTTAGTGTTTACAGGAAAATTTGTATACCAGCAGGTCAAGGAGCACACTAGGATGAGAGGGACCCCAAAACCTTACATAAAATCTTTGTCCTACAATTTTACTTAATAACCCCTGTCCCATTGCCTTACATGACCCCTTCCTTTCCAAGAACTTTACACAATAACCCCACCCCACAACCCTACTCGATGCCCTTTTCCCACAAACTTACTTGATACCCCTGTCCCACAACCTAACCCACTATCCCCATCCAAGAATCTTACTCTATACCTTCATTCCCCTGTCCCAGAACCTTACATGATGCCCTGTCCCAAGAACTTTTTTGGATACCCCCATCTAAAAACCTTGCCTAATACCTTTGTTCCCTGGTCCCAGTACCTTGCATGATACACCCTCATTCTAGAACTTTACATGATACTCTCATCCTAGTAACCTTATCTGATACCTCCATCCCAGAACCCTATGTGATACCCCATCCCAAAAACCTTATGCAATACCCCCATCCCATAACTTTACATGATACCCCCATCCCAGAACCTTACCTGCGATCCCCTTACAACAATCCGAGAATATTACTTAATACCTCCATCCTAAAACCTTACCTGATTTATTCATCCCAGAACATTTCACAATACCCTCTCCCAAAACCTTACATGATTTCACAATTCTCAGAGCCTTATTTGATATCCCTGTCCCAGAACCTTACGCAATACTCTCCCAGAACCTTACTGGAACCTTTCATGATATCCTTATCTCAAAACCTTTCCCAATACCTACATCCCAGAATATTTCCTAATACCTACATCACATCCCAGAATATTTCAATACCTACATCCCACAACCTTTCCCAATACCTACATCCCAGAATCTTACTCGATACCTACATCCCAGAATCTTACTCGATACTTCCATCCCCGTCCTAGAACCATACATGATATTCACCACCCCCTGTCCAGGAACCTTACCTGATATTCCATAAACCAATCCAAGAATCTTACCCGATATCCCATTCCCATCATCTTACACAATACCCAATATCCCATTCCCACCACCTTACACAATACCCATGCCCCACAATATAACAAAACTTTACAAGATAACCCTATACCAGAACCTGAAACAATATCCCCATCCCAGAACCTTAACTAATACCTGTCCCAAAATCCTACCTGATATCCTCATCCTAGAATCTTACCCAAAACCTTCGTATCATATCTTACATGAAACTCCTGTTCCAGAACCTTACCCAGTACTCCTGTCCCAGAACTTTATATGATACTCCCATCTCAGAACCACTGATACCCCTGCTCCCAGAACCTCATATAACAACCCAATCCACTCATCCCAGAACCTTACATGATACTCCTGTCTCAGAACCTTACACAATACTCCCTCCCCAGAACCTTACAAAATACCCCATCCTCCTGTCCCATTTCCTTACCCATTATCTCTGTCCTAGAATATCACACAATACTGTCCCAGAACCTTATATGGCATCTTCTGCAACCTGTTCCAGAACCTGACATGATACCACTGTCCATTTGTTCCAGAATCTTACACGATACCCCTATCCCAGAACCATACATGGTACCACCATCCTTAATCCCAAACCTTCACCAATACACCCTGCCACTCGTCCCAAAACCTTACAGGATACCATGATTCTCTTGTTCCATAACCTTAAACAATGCCCCCCCCCCTCCCCATACATTACCCTATAGTCCAATCTCCAAACCATACCAAATACCCCACAATGACCTTCATCCAATATCTCTGACCCCCAAACCTTACCCAATACCTTTGTCCCAGGGCCTCACATGATACCTCCTTCCCTCCATCCCAGAAACTCATATGATAACCTATTCCCTCTGTCACAGAACTTTACACAATACTTCCCCATCCCCCTCCCAGAATCTTATACAATACCCTCGTCCACCAGTCCCTGTCCAAGAACCTTTGCACGATATCCCAGCACCAGGACCTTACTCAATACCCATCCCAAAACCTTATCCAATAATCCTGTCCATCCGTCCCAGAACCTTACCTGATACTCCTGTCCACCTGTCCCAGAACCTAACAACATATCAAAATTCCTCCCTAGGCAACAATTTCCAAGAATACCATAAAGACAATATCCCTGTCCACTTGTCCCAGAACCTTATCCGATACCCTTGTCCCACATATGGAAATGATACCCCCATCCCAAAACCAAGGAAACCTTACACAATGCCCCCACACCCAAAACCAAGGAAACTATAAACACGATACCCTTGTCCACTAGTCTCAAAACCTTATCCTCTCCACCTGTCACAGAACCTTACCCGTGCATCCATCACAGAGCCTTGCATGATACCCACATGCACCTATTCCAGAATCTAACATATTACAAGACCTCTAAACATGATAACCTCTTAGAAAAC